>NC_084708.1:3655305-3960773 GCF_033807575.1 Cydia pomonella
ATATCATCTGTCGTATAATTAATGCATCCCAAAAGGCAGCAGCGCCTGTCACGAACAAATGGACATGGACCATTGTACACAGTTATTTGACCTATTGTAAACCTTTTTGAAACGAATTAACGTCTACTAGTGGCTAGTTATATGTACTGTTATACTTACCTACAGATTTAGACAGCCTAGTGCTCAAAAATTAAATGATTTCTTGATTTTAAATTCTTGCAACAAATTGCCTATTTGTATTAATATTTTTGTAATTAAACGTAATATAATTCTACGAAATATTTTTAATTCAATGATAATTTACATTAATTTAAGCACCCAACAAAAACGCTTAAAGTAGGTACCTATGATAATTAATATTCATATTTTCTTAGCTTTTTTAGAGATTTACAGTATAACTTGTTTTAAAAAAGGTATGTAGGTATAGATGAGGTATATGTACTGAAATTAAAGATTATACTCGTTGGAGTAAAATGGAAACATTTTAGAGAACACTGTTAATTGAATAATGAAATATACCGAATAACCGTAAGACACAAATATGAAAGTGTCTGAACATTTTTTTTTAAATAATAATGGGTACTTATACTACTTATACACTTAACTAAGCAAGCATTATAGTTAGTATAGCAATAACGATGTGACGATCTCTGCATATGTAAAGCAAACAATTCCTTAACCAACTGTACAAATATATGCTACTATATTATGTCTCTTAGAGAACCCGAGACAGGCCAAGAACGAGTACTGTGCATACTGCATGCCGGTCCGATTCAAAGAATGATTTAGACACGTATCTTCAAAAGATCGATAGCTAAACGACATGTCAAAATTCACGTTTATTTCGACGTTTTGTGGACCGGTTTGGCCTAGTGGGTAGTGAAGCTGCCTACGAAGCTGATGGTCCCGGGTTCAATCCTGGTAAGGGCATTTATTCGTGCGATGAGCATGGATATTTGTTCCTGAGTCATGGGTGTTTTCAATGTATGTAAGTATTTATAAATATTTATATATTATATATATCGTTGTCTAAGTATTCTCAACACAAGCCTTATTGAGCTTACTGTGGGACTTAGTCAATTTGTGTAATAATGTCCTATAATATTTATTTATTTCGATTCCGATGTGACCCCAATAAGATCTATCTACGATATTTGTAACGTCAAAGTGACATTGGTTGCCCGAATCGAGCTGCTTCTGTCAATTATACGACATATAAACGAGATCTAAATGAGAACTTATCTAAACCAGAACTTATCGTTATCGTATTTCATTCTTCGGGCTGTGTGTCCTGCTCGTCTCGCTTTTACTCGTTTCGTCTCAGCCTGCTCCGATTGGGTCGGTTTTTCCGGGACTCTAGCTCGGCGAATGTGTACAGCCGTCATACGTGTACAGAGAGGTTCGACGTGCCAAGTAATCGTATGACCTGTTAAATCATATCATAGACTCATAGTCTATATAAATACAGAGTTTAAACTTAGTCACCTGCAATAATTATTGATGTAAATAAAATATATAGGTCATACCGAGCAACTTTTGTTATGGGGCCGACCACGAAACGCGAAAAAAATTGGACTCTCATAGAAAACGTCATAGATAGTAGTGTGGCTAAACATGTGATACCTACAGCTTATAATGATTATGTCAACTTCAATTTACCATGTTTACGCAAATAAATCATTATCTTATCTTATCTTAACGTCAGAATAGCCATTTTTTTTAATTAGGACTTTTATATTCACATCGTAAATTATTACAGGCGACTAAATTTACTTTTATTTTTCCATATAAAATAATTCAACGAGCAATGTATCACTACTTTGTTTTAACTCAAAACGTCGCATTAATGACGCGACGTCATAACTGTCACAAGTGATCAAAATGTACAAAATACAATGCCGCTCGAAAAAATTCAAAAAATAATTATGTTGTTGTGGTTAAGAGTAATTTTTTTTTTCTTTAAGAATCGTTTAATATCACTAAAACCTACGTCTCGTTTAAGTTTGTGGTCATATCAAAAATACACGCGGTATAGAATCGTATTTAGACGTGACGTGACTTATGTGATCTACATGAAACTCAATCCGTCCATTGACTCCAACGTCGAGTTTACCTCAGTTCTAAGTTCTAATCAAATACTTCGTTGAGAGAATCCTAATGCATATTTTACCCTTGTCAAAACACATCAAAAAATATATTCTCGATTTCCTATTCCGCATAAAAATCAAAGACAGTCCAAGTCTATCTAATCTAATAACGGCTAATGCCTACATCACTTTCGATTTAAAGCAAAGATATTCAATATCTCTGGATAAATGCAGGTGATTTTTTTTAATAGCCGCAGCAAGCCGAACATATCTATATGGTTACTAAGTAAGATTAATTACGCTGTATTTGCGATAAGAGACCAGCAGACCCAGCAGCCTCTATCCCTTACCCCATTCAGCGCTAATCAGGACACAATATAATGCGTGAATCCCAAAAAAAAATTATCTACATAGTTAAGAAATGTAATTAGTCTTAAGTTAACCTTTCGTATGCTAATGTAAAAGGAAAATGTTGGCTGGTCAAAACATTAACTTAAGTTCAGTGCTAAAATATATTTAACCAAGGGTTATACTGGGTCAAAAATCTTTTTGTTCTCTTGTTTCTGACTCTGTCACGCTTTTATATGTTTTATATGTTTTCTAAAACGAGTGCTATGGTATGTCTTTCTAGCTGTAGATTATCTTTATCATGAGAGCCATTAAAACTAAATTTCATCTCATACAAAAAGCTCCTCTTTGTCACATTTTTTGGGACCAAAAAACAAGACAACAAAAATAATTGTTACCCAATTAATTCCATAGTGTTACGAAAGTAGTTTTTATTCAAGTTATGAGCATGTAATTGTGTTGGCGTAAGTGGTAAACTTGTCAGAGTATCTTAAACATAACATTATAACCTATATGATTAATTTAAATACCACAGCAATGAATTAAGACTCAATGAAGGCCTTAACTATGTATTTTTTTGCTATTATTCTAATAATGGCCTGGCCAGCGATCTTCTTGCCCACATCTGGCTGTGTAGACAAGATGCCAATCGTTCACGCTCCGTAGCGTAGCAGTAATCTATCTCTA
This sequence comes from Cydia pomonella, assembly GCF_033807575.1. Lineage (NCBI taxonomy): Eukaryota > Metazoa > Arthropoda > Insecta > Lepidoptera > Tortricidae > Cydia > Cydia pomonella. The sequence goes on from NC_084708.1 coordinate 3,658,428, forward strand.
TCACTCTTGGACATTAGTGCGACAGAGACAGTTGCATTTCATTCGCTATGGAACGTTGACGATTGGCATCTTGTCCACGCACCCTGGGGGCCTAGCCAACATGATAATCGTTGCCATCTTGGCTAGGCCCCCTAATATTTTTTAAACGCATAGTAGTATTTATTTCTGAATCTGTTAAAATTATTTACATCAACTTCATCGTCGGCTAGCAAACCTTGTGTATCGGCTTAAGTACTTATTATACATATATTATCTGAACTACGACAAAATCACATACTATCCTAATCTATATGAGCTGCTTCCTAGGCGACGTCGACATATCGTTCGTAATATCCACCAAACTGATTCATATAATTATCTCGCCTTGTGAATCTCGTAGCTTGCAGAGCAAGAGTTGAACAATCAAAGCAAGCCAGTGTAATTTTGTACCTGTGATAATAAATATATAAAAAACCCGGACTAGTGCGAGTCGGACTCGCCCACCGAGGGTTCCGTACTTTTTAGTATTTTTTGTAATAGCGGCAACAGAAATACATCATCTGTGAAAATTTCAACTGTGTAACTATCACGGTTCATGAGATACAGCCTGCTGACAGACGGACGAACGGACAGCGGGGTAGGGTAATAGAGTTGGATTTCTCCTTGTCAGAATAATAAGTGATATTTTATTTAGAAATAACAGTTCCACTACGACTTTAATTACTAATCGTGACGTAATGGAACAGACAACTTTGAGACACTCAAATATTCTTTTTTGGTTAATTTCTGAAATTCTCACGTCAGGCCGCGTAGCCAACGTTACAATCGTTCACGCTCCGTAGCGTATCGTAGCTATCTCTCTCTATCACTCTTCCATATTAGTGCGACTGTGACAGTTGTTACGTTACGTTGTTACGTTAGTTGTTGTGTTACGTTGGTTGGTTTGTGTATAGTCAAGATTACAATCGTTGATAGAAAACGCGAATCGAAACTTCGATAATGTATGGAAATAGTCACGTGACGTTTCGTAACATCAGTCATCATTGATGATTTCAAAACCGTCAACAGTAAAGATAGGCCCGATCATATAATTCCGGCCGAACATTCTCGTTTAGTGCGCACCAATGGAATGGTACAATGCGATTGGTTAATGAGTTCACATTACGCGCGTTTGTTTGCTCACCAGTGTGTTGGCGTTGGCCCCAATCTACACCTTATGGCGCTGTAGGCGATTGTAATATAACAAATAGTATAATGTATGCACAATTAGGCGATATTACGCCACACGTCGGCCGCAGAACTATCTAGAACGGCTTGATTACGGCCAATGTCATATTTTCCATCATCGCTCTCTGTACACGGTTGGTTAAATGATATTTATATGATTTTTAATCGTTAAGTGATTTATATAAAAAAATTACGTCAAGATCGCTTACCTTCTTTCTAATGCTAAAAAAACGAACTCAAAGCTTCAAATGTTGCCGGCCCTATGATATTACATGATGTGATACATCCCACACATTTACGGCAATTGGTTACACGACTTCTTTTTCTACCATTGCCATTGGCTTTGGTGCATTATGAATGCACAAGAGGTGACACTTGCGCGTAGCCCATCCTTTACTAAAAGACTGCTGAATAAGCTATGTTTGTACGAAGTACGTAATGCATATAAAAATAATAGCAGTATGTACAGTCGCCATCAGATATATCGTAGCGGCCGAGGTGCTCAAAAATATCTGGACATGCACTCTAGCGTTTTGAAAATAGAAGCGTGTTCAGATATTTGTGAGCACCTTGACCGCTCCGATATATCTGATGGTGACTGTACTTACGACTGACACTAATTGAGTGACAGTTGACTTATGGGTCACAATAATGATATAGAAAAAACAAAAAAACAAGGAAAAAAAGAAAATACGAGGATTTTAAAGTGATCTCCAACCCTTAACCATACTCTGCCAGGTGAATATGTAGTAGCCACGAAATCGCTGAAGAAAAAAGACTGTCCCATGGAAAAATGGACGTCTAAGTCAAAACATGAAACCGGGATTTTTTTCTAGATTTTCTTTGAGAACTAAATAATAAATATTTATATTAGGTATGAGATAATCTTACACAAAACAACGTAGTCCCACAGACGATATTTCGTTATAAATTATAAAAGTCGGACAAATGCGAGTCAGACTTGTCCATCGAGGGTTCCGTACTTTTTAGTATTTGTTGTTATAGCGGCAACAGAAATACATCATCTGTGAAAATGTCAAGTTCTATTCTAGCTATCACGGTTCATGAGATATGGCCTGGTGACAGACGGACAGACAGACAGACGGACAGTGGAGTCTTAGTAATAGGGTCACGTTTTACTGTTTGGGTACGGAACCCTAAAAAAACATTGGTACAGGCCGCGGTTTCAACCACGATCTCTAGCCTCCGGTTTATCCGTGTCGATATAGGGTTATGGATTGCAAACCAGATTCCCAAAGGATTGATAGTCGGCGTCAAAGGTGTTCGCTCAGGATGGGCATCACGTAGCGACGACGGAGCGAGGTCTTATTGCTTCTATTGATTTATGAATACTTTGGTTATATGTTGGTACCTACTTTGTCAATAACTTTATCTGGCAGCCGTATATACGGGACTAAGATGGCCAAATTTTTTTTCTTCAAAAAGTATGGTTCATTTTAAACTTATGTTAGGTTCGCCAAACTTACGTTTAACGGCGAAATGAGGCACTCATTTTCAACGTTAGTATATACAGGGTGTCCCAAAAAGGACACGCCATAGCGACACTGGAGGTAGACCAGCCTGAGAGGGTTCCAACCAACCTAACATGACCCTAGTAAAAGTTGCACCGTTTTCAAGTTATTGGCAATTTAACGTTTTTCGTGAATTTTGACCGTTTTCAGCATTGTTAGGCTCAGTGTGCACTTATAAAGCCCTTAAAATAAGTTTTTTTTATGTGTGCGGCACCATGAATAGTTAATTAGGATAATAAAAGAGATATTTCATCGATAACCTACGTGAAATGTAAAAAAACAAGGGCTTGATCTAAAGTTTTATTCGCAGCGAAACATCAATTTCAACTTTGACCACCTGCCGTGAAAAAAAACTACTTAAAAGGTAACAAAAAAATAACGCTATAATATTAAGCATTTTATGCAGATTCTAAAATGGTATAAAACATGCACATTTCTGCCATAAAATAATGAGTTATTATCATCTTTCGAATGCCTCATAAAGCTAAGTTGGACTAGGGAATTTGCAATCCAATGACGCGTAATTCATCTTGGATTCTTATTGGCTTTGAGTGCAAGTTCTCAAATGGTTAAAAGAGTGAGACAACATGAGATGCACTCGCTCTATCTCGCTCTTTTTATCTCAACTTTGTCACACGGTCAACTGCTACCTGGGATTATCGTAGGGCTTATCTCTTTGAAGACAGAAGTGTAAGCTTTTGTTTGTACAATTGTGTCATCCATATCTAATAAGCATTCCGGAATGCGTAAGCTGTTATGATATCATTGCTACTAAGTAAGGATATCATGAAGTAAGAAAGGTTCGAAAAAAATGTAATACAGATTGAAGTTTCATTGATTTATTTATTTTTTACAACAGGTGCTCAAATTGTTTTCCACCGCTTGTATGCACGCTTGGCAGCGTCTTCTGAAATTTCTTGTTAATTTCCTTAAGTTAATTTCGGATATGTCTCGTGCTGCCTGAAATACACGTCGCCGTAGTTCGTCTTGGGACCTTATTGGCTCGGAGTAGACCTTGTCTTTTAAGCATCCCCAATAAAAAAAATCCAATGGATTTAGGTCCGGCGAACGCGGTGGCCATAATACTGGTCCTAATCGGCCGATCCATCTTCTTGGGAATGTCTGCGAGAGATGGTCGCGAACATCGCGAGCGAAATGTGCTGGGCAGCCATCTTGCTGGTACCACATCCTCTGTCTCAGTGCGAGCGGTGTGTCTTCAAGTAAAACTGGCAGATCGTTTTGCAAGAACTGCAGGTAATTTCTCCCATTTAAAATAGCTGGCAACTCGACCGGTCCTATTATTTGGCCATTAAATATTCCCGTCCACAAATTAATTTTAAATTGATGTTGGGACCGGTCTTCTCTCCCTTCGTGTGGGTTTTCAATTTGCCAGCTATGAATATTGTGGAGATTGAGATACCCATCTCTTCTACACGTGGATTCGTCGCTCCACATCACTTCATTAAAAAAGTTTTCATTTTCTTCCAGTTTTTGAAGCATTTGTCGGCAAAATTCAACGCGGGGTGCGTAATCCGTCGGAAGAAGTGTTTGCAGGCGTTGAATATGATACACATGATATTTATGACGTTTTAAAATTCTCTGCGCTGAGGATTTATTTACGCCGATACGACGTTCAATATTTCTTAGTGAAATTTCTGGCTCTCTTTGTACCATATTTAAAACCACGTCGTCGTCAATAGTCCGGGGCCTTCCTTCAGCGTAAGCCTGTCCTGGCCTTCTGCCATTTCGATATGCATTCACAACTCTTAAAATGATTTCATGAATCGTGGCATGCCGATTGGCATACCTTTGATTGTACAATCTTGCAGCTGATCTGGCGTTGTATGAGACAATTCCTCTGTTAGAGACACGCCTAGTTTCTCCATAGATCATGTGCATGTCACTGTACTCACGATCGGTGTAGTTGTGATCTGCCATTGTGATGGAGAGGTTCCAAAAAGCAATAATCAGTGTCCGTGAGCGGTGCCAAGTTGTCGTTTCAGTCCCACAAACATATCAAGTCAAAAAGAAATCAGAGTCCAGATGAAAGCCAAGTAGATTTGTTTAGGACCACGAATACACAGCAGCAAAGATAACACAACAATTGCACGAAACACACGGTAACGAACTAATCAGGATTAGGATTCCTAAATACTTACTAGAGATAAGGATGACTAGTGGCTATCCCTCCTCCTTCTGTTTTTAAAGAGAATCCGTAGGATAATCCCAGGTAGCAGTTGACCGTGTGACAAAGTTGAGATAAAAAGAGCGAGATAGAGCGAGTGCATTTCATGTTGTCTTACTCTCTTAACCATTTGAGAACTTGCACTCAAAGCCAATAAGAATCCAAGATGAATTAGGTACGCGTAATTGGAGGCAGCTCGAAACATATCCAAAAAGGATTGCAGATTCCCTAGGCCAACTTAGCTTTATGAGGCATTCGAAAGATGATAATAACTCATTATTTTATGGCAGAAATGTGCATGTTTTATACCATTTTAGAATCTGCATAAAATGCTTAATATTATAGCGTTATTTTTTTGTTACCTTTTAAGTAGTTTTTTTTTCACGGCAGGTGGTCAAAGTTGAAATTGATGTTTCGCTGCGAATAAAACTTTAGATCAAGCCCTTGTTTTTTTACATTTCACGTAAGTTATCGATGAAATATCTCTTTTATTATCCTAATTAACTATTCATGGTGCCGTACACATAAAAAAAACTTATTTTAAGGGCTTTATAAGTGCACACTGAGCCTAACAATGCTGAAAACGGTCAAAATTCACGAAAAACGTTAAATTGCAAATAACTTGAAAACGGTGCAACTTTTACTAGGGTCATGTTAGGTTGGTTGGAACCCTCTCAGGCTGGTCTACCTCCAGTGTCGCTATGGCGTGTCCTTTTTGGGACACCCTGTATATCTGCGTCACTTTTTCGTGCGATGTGTCACTTTTTGACACAGCTCGACAGGTAAGTAAGAGCGATACGTTCACGTAATGGATACAACCAAAACCAGACTTTTGAGTACTGGTTGATGATTACGAAATGTTTGGCTTAAATTGCATTAAGATATTTTATTTAAACGACAAATGTTAAGCCTGTTAAACGTGACTATAGTGATAAAGTACACCCAGTTTTGAACTGTTCGGTTGTATCAAAGTTTTATTATTTTATATTACAGACACTAAACATCAGTTCAACTACACCATCTGTCTGTCCATTTAATCTGTAATTTTAATAGATAATTTGTAAAGAAAGTATAAGATTGGGCATTTGAACAATGAGTATTACGTATATTCTTGATTTGAACTGTAGTTTTTGTATTTGGGATTTAAAAACAGAATTTAGTGAAATAAAGTGTTGTAAACTGAAAAGAATAACAAACTATTATATAGATAAGTAGTTTCGCATAAAATGCTTGAAGCAGGTTAAAATATAAGATGGTTTTACACACATTATTTGTTCATACAGATAAGATTAACGTAGGTAAAGTAAAGAGCATCTAACAAGAATATGGTGATATGTAACTAAATACTAGTACACACATCAATAACTATGTAATCACCTATTTATGGCAGAAACTTTTTCTCGAAAACCTGTATCAAAAAAAAATTGTATGAACTGTTGATAGATAAGTGATAACTGGAAGCAGATTAGATAACTAATGAGCATATTATCTATTGGAGAAACGTCCAAACTAAATGATTTAAAAATATTTATTAAAATACAAAAGTCAAAATGATTCACTCTTAAAGCTAAGCAGTCAGTCACACTTCACTAATTGAAAAAGTATTGCCAAACCACTGTTGCTATGATCCCGAGAAAGATAGGCAGTTTCCAAGCGGCTAGAAAACCTTCTTCTTTAACTACAGTAACATTACTGTATTGCGGTCGTTTTTTCTCTGGTGTCTTTTCCTCATCGACCAGCTCACCAATCCTGTATTTCTTCATTAACTCCTTAGCATCTAAACTGTGTCCAATATCGTCGAAATTCTCCGACGCGTCTTTACCAACAACGTTGACTAGGACCTCATGACCGCCGGGATGCTCGTCGAGGAACGCTTTGACATCGTACACGTAATTGTGGATGATGATTACGGTATTGTCTTTTTTGTTGTAAGAGGAAACCTCAGCTCGCGTGAAGCGTTTCGTGTCGGACATGGTGCGAGTTTCTGACTCGGCGCACAGTGCAAGACTGGCGGAGGCGCGGGCGCCGGCAGAGACAAACACGAATGGTATATCAATTAGTTGCGTGAGCGCTGACGAACGGAATCAATGGCAGAACCGGTGTAGCGTGACCTCGAAATAGTTATTAACTTTACGTAATCCAAGAGCCTACTTATACTAGTTAACTTAAGGCATAAGATCGAGTTCTTGGTAAGCCATTGGAATAATTATCGGTCCTCCTCACCCCGCGTTATGATAACTAATTTATGCTACGTCATCATGGCTCATGAGAAACGTGTTTATGCAAAACAACACTAAACACCAGCAATTTTATGCTGAGACTAAGATGACAACGTCGATTTATTAAAATCGTCCAAAGTTAGAGGTTAGTTATGAAATGAGATATAAGCGATATAATAATAGATAATATTTTCAATAGTTACCTAATGTTAATGTCGCATTTATAAAACCTATTAATTATTAAATAAAGTGATCATTTTCGTGATCATGTAAATTCTCCACAACAGTGAGTGAAATGTGATTTTGTTCCCTATTTTTTAGCAGCAAAGTGTGCTTGTTTGTTAAATTCTTTTTATTTTTTCGTATGTATAATCTAAATCCATCATCAGTTTTCCAGTCTTGATACGACACGGATCAACGATAACTGTATGTAAAAATGTGATTAAAAGATAAGTAAAGTCAGACGTAGATAAGTTGGCAACGATTTTGATAGCGCAGCCTGTGCTAGTGTTAAGTAATAGTCACAATTTCATAGAAGTTTGACGTTTAAAATGACACTTGTACTGTCAGGGCTGTCAAAATCGTTGTCAACTCTCAAAATCTTGGTCGGACTCTATGTCATGAAAGATTGCAGTAAGTACCCATTTCTTTGCGTTACAAAGATGTATGCTAAACAAACAACCAAAGGAGCAAGTAGTGCAGTAGTACAGAGCAATCCCACATTTAATACAACTTTATACTGTTAACGTATTTTCAAAATATAACCTTATTGTATTAAGCCTTTTTTTTCTCGCTGATGGCGCACGTCTGTCACGCGAGTAAAAATGTGTGAATAGAAAAGTTGTACTCCCAAGTCTTAGCGGTTATAACACATTGAATAAATAGTATTCCCACGTGTAAATAACCTTTCCTTCTAACACATACCTATGTTTAAATTGAGATTAAAATTATACTACAACCACCTTCTTTAGGTTGCTCAAGTTTGAAATAAGTTCCCTAAAAACCAGTTCTTAAACTAGAAGGTTTACGAGGCCACTGCTCAGATCAGCTAAGTGGCTTTAGTTCCGTCGATAGCTAAAATTGTATATACCTACCTAATTATTTACCTTATTACTTTGATGTTAAGTTAAACATGTAGGTCGGCTGTACAGTCTGCGACATGAATATTTAGATTTTACAATGGGACCAACCCAAAAGTTTCAAAAATTACAGTTTCATTCATTTCAAGTGATTACACGTGGACGTTTTTATAAGACAAACAACATTTTAGAATTTCACTGTTGGTCCCTTGATAAAAGTAGTTCAGTACGACCTACAGATCATCATCTTGCAGAGACGAGACGTCTATCTAGAGGTGCATCCACATTCCACACCGCACTTAACTTTTGTGGAGGAACTCTGCAACACGGTAACATTAGGTAATTTTCCTCACGTTGTTGCAATGTTGCACATTACCATTATAGTCACATGATTATAACCTGTCTTTTTTATGAAGCGATGCCTGGCACCGCCTCTCTAGCATCTAAACAAAAACACATGTGCTAGAAAAAATCACCTGAAACTCCTGAAAGACACCTATTTATTTGGTACTAAATACAAGTAAATCGTGATCTTTCAATAACTAAAGTTAAATTAACACCGCTCATACTGACATTAAAATAAAGATTTAACTGTTTTAAACAGAAGTATATTTAGAGTTGTTAAGGTAAAACTTTAAAACCATTTTTATTGCGCGCGGCGCGATATCCCTTAACTCATTATTAAAAAACTAAGGAATAAAACAAGTCATTTTTCTATCACGTATTGAAGTTACATTCTCAGATTGCGTCAGGGGGCCGCAAAAACCGAAAATCACATATTGCGGGCATCTTTCTCTTTTACTCTTACTAAGACGTAATTAGAGTGACATAGAAAAATGCCCGAAATTGACGAACTATGATTTTCGCGGTTATACCCCAGGATCTTTCTCTGATAAGTACTTACTGAAAAAGGTGACGCATTACTTTTGTCTTATTCTTATTACCAAATGATTCATTACAATAATTGATGAATTCTACCTAAAATCGACCTCGAATCCTTACCACAGATTTTGGGTTCCTTTCTCAGAATCACTAGCATATTTCCGATCTTAATACTAAATAAATTTCACAATTTTTGTATAGAAATTTTAATATCCATTACGACACACACAAGAAAGTTAAAATGTGACGTAATGGAACGGGCAAATCTGGGACATAAAAAAAATGGTGGGAGCGGAAAAGCTAAGGATTCTGTGGGTTAAAAACAATTAAAGCTATACACACTAGAGTATGCCTGCGGAGTTTTGCCTGTACAGTTCAACTGCAAAGTTAAAGCTGTATAGGAAACTGCACAGTGGAATGCCACACACTCTCCGTTTTACCTGTACAGTGTACAGTTGATAAAACTGCGCAGCCGCAGGCCAGCTTAACTTTTAGTGTTCCACCTTTGCCAAGCTACAGGGCCCTAAAAAGTCCACATTTTTATGCAAACAATTTTTTTAATTCTCTGACTAGGAATGTTATTATTGGTAAATTTATTATTATAAGTATTGATTTAAGTATCGCCATGAACATCGAATGCCATATTGCATAGATACTATAGCAAGAGATTCACATAGAAAAATATGTATGTGAATCTCTTGCTACGCAATAGCCAAATATAAGACCATTGGCCTTCAGAGGTGACAATGCCATGGTCAAACTTGTTATACTCGCTCATCTGTCTGTATTGACCTCTAAGGGCCACCATACACTAGCGTCTTTTGAGCGTCGGGGTCTATTAGTTAACGCTATGGAAAATGGCGTCGCTGCGCAGTTGCGTCAACGTTGGGTCGAGCAGCAGCCATAGACGATCGGGGGACGCTAGTGTGAGGTGGCCCTAAGGGCCAATTAGGCATTATGAAAAAAAAAATGAAAGTTGTTTAAAAAAAACAAGGTGTCATCATCTTCATCTTCCTCGCATTGTCCCGGCATTTTTGCCACGGCTCGTGGGAGCCTGGGGTCCGCTTGGCAACTAATCCCAAAAATTGGCGCAGGCACTAGTATTTACGAAAGCCACTGCCATCTGACCGTCCAACCCAGAGGGTAAACTAGGCCTTATTAGTCCGGTTTCCTCGCGATGTTTTGCTTCCCCGAACAAAAAACACAGTGTATAAATTATGTAAATACTAATGGTTTGTGTACCTATAGTATGTACATAAAGGACGAGTCGTGACAGCGTACAAGTCACTAAACAGCTTTAACGTGGCGGATATCACCGATTTAGATGTTATTCGTGTTTGCTATGGGAGTATATCTTTAGGTTTATGGTTACATATATTATTATCTACAGACCGACTCCACTCTGGCTCTTATTACGCAACTTGCCGTTACGATGTGTATAACTACACAAACAGCATTCTGAAGATTATTGCTGATTTCTGTTTGTTGTCCCATAATGATAACTTTAATTCCTAAATTAATTAAGTTCAATATAATTAAAGTATTAACATAGTTTTTAATTCTTATCTTATAATATGTAGAGGCTGTTCGGAAAGAGAAGAGTCGTCGTACGTATTGGACCCCATACATTCCACAACTCTTCTCTTTCCGCACAGACTCTAATACAAAAAAAATGGGATCACTGTTATTACGAAATAAACAATTAAAATTGAAAATGTAGTTATAGTAAACACCCCTATAATGGAACAGGCACCAGTTATGGGATTGTATAGACAAATCCTGTATTAACAAGTATTTATACCATTACTTTTTAATCGCTGGCAACATTTTACCATAAACAGGAGCCAAAGAGCTGCTTAAGTTTAATTTTTCATTGATATTTGATAGTTTGAAAATGAATGGCGCCATACATCCCATGATTGGAGCAAAAAACTACAGTTTTAATTGGTTAATAATATTGAAACGAATTGCAGTAGCTTTCATTAAATACAAAGAAAACATAAAGGACGAATTGGACATTCAACTTTTAAAGCTTAAAACGGTAGAAATGTTACAGGTGTCGGTGAAATATCAAAAATGGCGCCGTTAACATTTAGTTAGGCCAAATATTAGATCTAGATACGATATGGATCGGATATGTCAGTGTCAAAAGTGACGTTTTTGTTTGAAGAAACGTCACTTTTCATATCCATATTTTTAATTTTATTTTATTTCATTTGTAGTTTTAATTGTAAGATGTTTATGGACTCTGTCTGAAATAAAAGAATTTTATTTATTTTTTATATCCGCGATAATTATACACTAACAAGATTTTCTTATACCTCCACCATATTGCGGATTTTCAGTGGTACTGATTTATTTTACTTTCACAACAGACGTTGAAAGTCATTTAATGTCACCGATTTAAGCAAAAAGAAAATATTTTGCTAGTATAAACTATTGTAAGTACCTACCATAAAAAATGCTATAAAAGATTGTCATACATCTTTCACAATGTTTTGAATATATTTACATAAATAAAAATAACAAAAGATTGCATAGCATGAAATGTTTTGAATAAACAATGTTTTTAAATTAGTCGTTGACATGACCAGTTTTCAAGTTTATTGTTTGCATCTCCTTTATTTATTTTACTTACTTATAAAATGTAAAAAAAAAACACTTACAAAACTATACAAAATAAAAATCTAACCTAGGGTGCCGCCAGCAGTGGGACAGGGCCCTAGCTGCCGGTGGTCAGGGCCGCAGAGGAACCGCCGTAAGTATTATACGCGCCGCGTATAGTACGCGCCGTGTCCAAAATTACCGCCTTCTGCATCTGACCCTTGATCCAACCACCCAGTGTCTCTTAGGTGTTGGTCGGAATTCTTCGCTATGAGGCCATTCGCTGACACGACTGTCAGAACAATGTTCGTAGAGTCAACATCCCATTGATTGCATTATTACGAGTATTATAGTCCTCACGTTAGCTTGATGTGGCTTGGGGACTTAACTCCTTTGAAATTCTATGCAAATGGTTGCAGTTTTCAGCTTTTCTCACCATGTTTTCCTGAGCCAAAGATCTATTGGTAAATAACTATATTTAATGTATATATTCCAAGAAACTTAGGTACCTATTGATTCGAATCTAATGACATACCAGCTCAAACCCTCTTGTTATGGCTATTTTATTTGTCTGATGTTTCATTTGACCGAATGCGTCTTAAAAACGGTTGAATGTTTAGAAGAGTCACCAGTCACCAATCTTAACGCGACCTAACTTAGCCCAATGGCTTCTACAGGATGCTTTTATAAGTAAAAAAAATTATCAGTCCTTGAAAAAAGCGCGTTCGGTCCAATAAGATATCGGGCAAACATATTACGAAGGTTCAATATGATACCTAAGCAAAGGTCTATATCTACCACCAGTGAGGCATAGGTATATATGTAGACTGGCCACGTTTATCAATATGATGATAACGACATTAGAGGACGTCACTTTTCGACACTTAATAGAAAGAGACGGACGCTTTATTTTATTTATTATAACAATAATTACTTCGATAACTACTTCCGACATACTCGTACGCCCGCTAGTTGTAATGATAAAGAAATAAGCACAATCTCATAATTTCGAAATATAATTTAGCTAGCTTCTTCCAGCGACTTCGTTTTGTAGATTTAGTTAACCTATCCATTATACCACTTTTATATACATCTACATTTAGTATACCATACCAATGTCATAATAAATTCCACCCCCATTTTCATACCCTTAAGGCATAGTTGCCGGGATGAAAACTATCCTATGTCCTTCCCCGGGACTCAAAATATCCTCTTACAAAATATCATCTAAATCGGTTGAAGTGTTCAAACGTGAAGAGGTATCAAGTTTACATCAATTATTAGGCGATGCAATTATCTCGCTTCCACCCCGCTTTTCACCCTCTTAAGGGATAATTACCGGGATAAAAACTATACCAAATCCAAACTATTTTTTATTTGGATAATACCGATGGATTATAATCTGAGAATATATAGTATGTTAAAAAATGTAAGCGCAAAGGGTTATCGTCCCATAGAAAATTTGAAATACACGTCTTTTTCTACTCACAAACTTGTTTGACCGGCTATCGGTATATGATATGATGCAATCAATGTTTAACAAGTAATCAGCTGTTGACAGCGTGACGGGGAAAGTTCAAAACGAAAGCATTATAACATTACCTTTAATAAAATAGTGTACAAAACCTTAACAATCCTTATACTAAGCAGTCCAGTTACGAGAAGTATAGGTACAGAAGCGAAGAAACCAGCGCAGCTACCAACGGGAGACGCCAAGTACTGAACAATCCTGATCCTCCATCATGCTTAACATCATCCCATTTGACGTTTCTCTTCGCCTTCTCGACTCTTTCAGACTCCACGATTTCACCAACGAGATATTTCTTCATAATCTCTCTAGCGTCGATACTATGACCGATATCGTCGAAGTCCTCAGAGGCGTCTGTGCCCCCAACGCCTACTAGGACCTCATGACCGCCTGGATGCTCGTCTAAGAACGGAGTAACGTTGTACACTTTGTTGTGGATCACGAAGAGAGTGGCTTCGGGCTTGTTTTGGGCCTCTACTTCGGCGCGCGTGTATTGTTTTTGGTCGGACATGGCGCGGGCTCGACGTTCGACGGGCTACTGACAATGCACGCTCGGATATCTGCAAAGACTCGGTTGCCGTGACTTTGGATACACTTGAGGTTACGAGTATATGATAGCGTCAATTAAGAGGGAACGTGTTTGTTCGTGCAAAAATCTTACGCTACCAATGTTTTGCTCCAAGCTTATTTTTGGTCTTAGGAAACTTATTACGGCCTAAAGATAATCTTGGAGGCACTATATGTAAGATGACATTATTACTTGTTTGTTGGCTATCGTCTAGTCGCAATCATTAACACAAATATTTGGCCTTATTTGGCTCTAAACCGATTGGTTTTGTTTCATTAAAAGTACACGAACCTAGATCCGTTATAAAATCGAAGTTACGCTCTTATTTTAAAATTACATTCTGTATCATTATGAAAGATGGAAGAAAAAGAAAAAGGTGGAAGTCGTAACAACTATTAAAGAAAGCAAAGCTACATATTTCGGACATATATATAGAAACTCAAAATATGACTTATGAAAACTAATTATTGAGGGGAAGATTGAAGGGAAACGAGGACGTGGGAGAAGGAGAATATCATGGACAAGGAACATAAGAGACTGGTTGGACGTGGGCAGTACACAGAAACTAATTCGCATGACTTCAGATAGAATGACATATAGACATAAGGTCGCCAACCTCCGAGATGGAGAAGGCACTTAAAGAAGAAGATCATTATGAAATTTGACATGAACATTTAGAGGGCTGGCCAGTATTGTGTTCAAATCAGAAGCATTACCATCCAACGTGGCAATGCAGCCAGCCTTCTGGGCACACTGCCGATCGGCAGTGACTAGGGGGACGTTTTTTTTTAATTTATAAGGCCTTTAAGTTTATTTGTAGTCTATATTATTATTTTTAAGATTATTTATAGTTTATTGTTAATTCTGTGAAATCTCGTTTAAAATGTCTGGTACTAATTGTTGTAATTGTTTCCGTTGCTACAAATTGTAACGTAAAGAAATTAGAGCACACCAAAACTTCAAAGCAAAACTTCTACTCGATCTTTTTTCTTTGTATAACAACAACACTGTGGTGCGAATACAGTGGTTAATAAATTATTATATTAAAATAATAATAACAAGTCAGCCTATATGCCGCCCAGTGCCGTCGCACTGCTTGGCACGAGCCTCCTCTCTTGCGCGAAAGGGTTTGGGCTACAGTCCCCACGCTGGCCCAATGCGGGTTGAGGACTTCACATTATTATTATTTTATTGTGGTTTTATTTAAAAGCACTTAGGTACATGTAAGATGAGCACGGATCGGATGTTTATTCCTGAGTTAAGACGAAATAGGAAGTTTTTTCCTGTTTGGCTATTAACATTATTGAACATATTATGACATATTTAGATTCCACAGCTATACCCCTTTGTCTGGTTTTTTATAGGATTTCTAATTACCTATCATAAAAGTTAGGAGCATTTAAAAAATTGTATGGCCAGGCACCCAGAACTGAAGTCTTAATGAGCTTACTGTAGGTTGGAGGACCAGATATTGTGTATATCGCAGATTTTATTTTATTTGTATTTGTTTAAAAATGGTAAACTCACACGAACCCTTAACATCATTGTTTCTATCTTGTCTCTCCACATGTACCTACCTAAACAGTTCTATCCTATTGTTTATGGCACATTTAGTAAAATTATCTAATTATGCAAAATCAAGCGATAAACACGATGGTATGTTAATATGTTGGTATATAAAATAACATGGTATCTCGACATAAATAGGAGATAAGGACGTGTGAATGACAGCTGGTTGTTGGAGAATATCGAGAACAGTAATATGAATAAGATCAGCCAACAGGGATCGGAAACCGGTATTTTTTGTATGGGAACGAAAACGGTATTTTTTCGTTCTTTGTTAATTATTTCATTTCTAATTGGGCAATCTAATAATACGAAGTCGTTATCTAAAAACACAACCGAGTCCTATATTTGGAGTATAAAATAAACCGAAATATATGTTTATTTCAGAGTTTTTCCAAAAAACCGGTTACGATCCCTGTCAGCCAGGGTAATTTCAACTATGGGGCTAATACAATTACAGTAGGCGCTCGGTAATCCGGTACAGGAAAATTTTCCCCCATGCCGGATTATTGTAAGTGCCCGATTATTGGATTTGTATGTAAATAAAAGTTTTATATAGAAGTTTAATCAATAATGGCAGCATGTTGGGTCTCAATATTATTATGCTCAACATATAAAACGGGTTCGGTTGCCGAAGAGGAAGATGATGATTTAACGTAAAATGTATTTATTTTAGAATGCTTCTTATATATTTTGTTAATAATATTGCCTGTTGATGACTGACTTAACACAAGATTAACTTAGCCTATGGCCCATTACATAAGACACTGGCGCATGCAGACGAAGCCAGTGTCTCATCAGGGGGCTTCCCACGTTTCTGAAACAATGCTTAAGATTCTATTGGGGTTATCTCGTATCCTGCGCATGGTTGGAGCACACCTTTAAGCGTGAAGAGAGATAAGAGTAGACAAATAGTCAGGCAGAATTATCTACTATCGCATTCATAATATTAATAGAATGCATTTTGTGGGCGCTGGGGTTCGCATTAGGAACATATAGGTACCTAAAAAATAAACACCTCTATGACTGGCACCAGTAATGGGATGGGATAGACAAATCCTGTAAAATATAGTACATTTCAATGCTAGTGCGGAAAGTATGTCATTACTTCACGAGTACCGAGATATCCCGTAGAGTAGAGAGAGAGGCAAGACTCGGGACGAGTGAAGAATGACATTTCCGCACGTGTATCGAAAGACGTTTTTTAATACAGATGCGAAAAAATAACAATAACAAGAAGTAATTAGAAACAATTGTAGAACAGAAACAATTGTAAATATAAAACATTGTACTATTATTACTTAAGTATCGTTATTTAGAATTATTTGTCTATCGTATATTTAAATTGTAGAAAAACAATATCGAATGTTGTCTTTGGAAATTTAAAACATGCTTGCAGTAAGAAAAAACGCCTCTTCTTTGACAGGCGTTTCGGCAGCTATTCCGTTCCATTCAGACAACTTATTAACAACGGTTTTTCAATATTCAATATTAAAAAATAAACATGTTACAATGATGAAGAGGTAAGTAATAACATATGAAATATCAATATTTTTATTATTCTTACATTAACAGTAGGTTTTTATGTTCATTACGACTTTTAAGGGAAACTAACATTAACACTCATCAATAAGTAGTAATGAATTAGAACAAGTATAAATTAAAAAAAATGGAAAAGTGAAAAGCAACTAGTTCGCGAAAACTAGCAGTAAAGTAGCACTTTTTGAGCAACTGTATTAAAAAGTAATATTTACCATCAGTTTTTATTGTTTTTAAATTCTGACATCAATTTACCATAATCAAGAGCAATAGAAATAATTATTAGTTTAAAAATTAATGGCGCCATACATCGCATGACTGGAGCAAAAAAACATTTTTTTAATTTATTGATAAAATTGAAACCAATTGTAGCAGCATTGATTTAATACATAGAAAACAAAGGACGAATAGGATATTCAACTGTTCACACATATATTACACTGTAAAACTACCGTTACAGATGTCGGTAAAATATCAAAAATATTCAAAATTTTCTCTTAGAAGTTTATGATTGGTGCCGTTAACATATACCACCATGAAAAAAATCCGCAAGAATTTCCAAGATAAAACTAGTTCTCCAATGTTACGGCACAGAATAAATAGTACTACGGACGTTATGCGAGGCGTGGCAGATTATAGTCGCTTATCTAAAAGGGCCTAAAATAAAACGGCATAGGAGCTACTTGCCATACTCATTGCTGTGAGCTAGTGACAGGCGCAACGCAGCAATCAAAACCGGACAAGAGCGTGACGGTCCATGCTCAGTGTACTACGGAACCCTACACTGAGAATGTCCCGTCTTGCTCTTGACCGGTTTTTAAGGGTTCCGTACCTCGAAAGGAAAAAAACGGAATTATAGGACCACTTTGTTGTCGGTCCGTCCGTCCATCCGTCTGTGTGGCAAGACGCGTTAACTCGGGAACGCGTAGAGAGGAGTTATCGAGTTGAAATTAAAACCATATACCTTCTCAGGTCTACAGTCCCTTGAAGCTATAAAATATAAATATATATATTTTAAGTTAAAGAAAAAAGATACGGACGTTTATGCCATAAAAAACGTATTTTTAGACACTCTTAATCTCAAGGGAATAAAAATGTATAGGGTAGGTACTTCCCGTTAACCTAGATCTATGAAAATTGGCAAATCATACACTACAAGTACAGGGAAATATCTGAAAGCTATAAATTTGTAAAAAAATCTACATAGGTTATTATTCTTTTAAGTTCGACCGACCTAGGCATATCGTTAAAGTGCATGTTCAGATATTTTTGATTACCTTGGCCACTCCGTTATGGCGACTGTAAGTACAGTCACCATCAACAGTAGCTGATGAAACAACGCGCCAAAAGTATTTGATATTCCGGATAACTTTACATCCAAAAGTATACCTTTTAGCGTCTTCTTGTTCTACATATAGAACTACCACATTTTGTTAAGCTATTCCAGAATGGTAGATACTTTTGAAACCTTGTTTGATCCGCTACTTTTGCTGCTGACTGTACACGTCTATACTGCCCATCCTTTACGTACCATATTTGTGTCATAATGTATTCTGTACAATAAAGAGCATACATACATGAATTAGTTCAGCGGCATGACACGGCCGAGGAGCACCTCGCCTTAAACTGTCTTACTGACCTCAGGTCAGAGGCCTGTGGGCCACGGTAGTGACGCAACCCATTTATTTGTAGTAGCCAATCCAGACGCGGTGCGCATGCGTCACTTAGCACGTACGAATACGAAATTATGTAGTTGCTACACACTTTAAATTTAGATCAATTTTTTTAAATCAAATTTCTGTAAAGAAAAGTAGCTACTGTATGTACGAGTAATTGCATGATTTCTATAGTTATCTAAATTGTATTGTTTCTTATTTAATGCATGTTAATTATAAGATGTAACGTTTTGAAAAGATAAGTCCCGCCGAGTTGGATGGTGGCATATTGGGATACTCTCCTCTAATCGAGGGGGGATTTAAATCTTCTTGGGTCAGAGGTGTGGGGCTAGAGCCGGTGTAGATTTATTTGACGTTCATAAGCGCATTGTAATATGCCTACTTGAATAATAAACTATCTTTATCTTATCTATATGGTTTGATAAAAATAAATAAAGCTAAAGAGACATACGGTCAAAAAAAAAAAAATGCTTTCTTTAAATTACATCTCACATTGGTTTTGATGATATAGGTAGTACAGAAGTAAACACATATAATCTAACAATCATACATTTTTATTATGATACAAATCCAATATAAACAAACAACCGATAAACATAGGAACCGTTAAACGTAAGAATGACACGCAACTAATTGAGAAATTGAGCACTATTATATTATACATATATAACTTCTTACTTCATAAAGTAAGAAAAAGTAAAAATATTGCGTGAGTATCGAGTGTCGTGGAACATTCGGTTGGAACGAAGTATATTATTATTGATTAATAAACGTACAATACAAATGATACAAAAAGACTTAATCGACACAATAATAATGATCAAATCTGGTTACAAAATTTCACAAAACAGTTCAGAAATGCGACTTACAGGCAGGGAGAAAAACCAAATAAGAAAACATTTGTACAAGCTGAAACTGATACGCTTAGCTCGAGCTTCACACTTGCTTAGTCAATCAAAAATATGAAACACAAATGCAAAAAAATCTAAAATGTAAGTAATATATACACGTCCGGGGATCGAACCCGGATCGTCGCTGTTACCAACTGCGCCTCCATAGGATATACGTAAGCCGGTGAAATGAGGCTACTTATTCTCGAGAAAGAATTTAAACAATAAACAAAAGAGGGCCGTGAAGGAAAAAAAATACACTTTTTTCCAGCCGTCCGATAAGGAACTTCGCTCCATATCTTCGTTCCAATAACATGTAAAATGTAAATAATGTGTTTTTAACGGTGTGTCAACTCAATATACCCTAGGTAACACATTATTAAAAACACATTATTAAACTGATTTACCGCGCCGCCGTCACCGCAAAGTCAAATGTCAACATTTATTGCAGTATTTTTCCTATATCACTATATCCTCAAAATTTCCTGAGGGCTTACCGCGAACCCGAAGTTCGTAAATTTCGGGTATATTTCTCTTTTACTCTAATTAAGGCGTCATTGAAGTAACAGAGATAGTTGCTCGAAATTTAGAAACTTAAATTTTCGCGGCTTTAGCCCTGGCTTCTGGTGGTTAATAAACTATTCTCAACTGTGACAATATAGCTGTTCACAGTGACAATTCGCCGTACGTTGCAGGTCCGACAAGTAAATATTGACGCTCGGTACCGTCGTTACTAATCGACCCAGAAATGAAGAGGAATTTAGTGTCCGGGTGTCTAGCCAAGACGCCCAGTAGCGAATGAAACGCTAATGTCTCTGTCGCTAATATGGAAGAGCGAGATTACCTTGTCGCTTGCTACGGCGTAAACGATTGGCATCTTGGCTAGGCACCCTGGTGTCAATCGTCAGTGTAGTGAAATAGACCTTAGATTATGAAATAACAATAACACTGTAAGCTCATTTCAAGTTAACATAAACAACAGAGGAAAGATACTATATCTATGGTTTATAAAAAAAGTCCCTCAAAACTACAAAATACATATTTACATTACTAACTACAAACTTTAAGTACTTGTCCTCATTCCTAAACCAATTATCTAACAGTATTAAAATTAAAATTAAGTGCACCGGCATCTTTCATCTTTCTTCTAATTCAGATGGTTAAAAAGATACATCGAGGTATTCGCTAAACAGAAGCTTTGCCGAAGCGCTTTATTTTAATCGTATTGCTGTATTACATAGTATCTTAATTTATATCACTTGCACAGCACTTCCTCAAGAAGTAAAACTTCGCAGAACACTACCATATCTACCCAAAGAGGTAGAAGTATAGAAGCGCAGACGCAACCGCAAGACCAATAGGAGGCAGTGCAACTCCTACAAGCGCTCCAAACGAAAGCGGCTCCCGCGTCGTATCCAGCTGCTTATCACGAGGCTCCACTGGCAATTTTTCTTCCTCCACAACCTCTCCCATGACGTACTGCTCACGCCATGTATAGGCATCGTCACTGTGTCCAACATCACGGAAGCATTTAGTGGCATCAGTTCCTGCGTTGTCTAGCAAAACCTCTACACCGCCTGGATGGTCATCAAGAAAACCAGTTATATCGTAAACGATGTTGTCAATGATTATAGCTGCATCGCCGCGATGGTTACGTGCTTCGATCTCTTTCCTTGTAAAACGACGTGCAGCCATGGTTTGTTTTAAACAGGTGACACAAGTTGTGTACGCAGCGCGCGATTAGTGACTGGCTGTACCGGTGTCCAAACGCGAACGGCGAGCGTCATAAACACGCAATCCGTACAATTTGGTTAACTAATGAGATATCGAATTAAATCAGTCAGAATCCAAGGGTTACGATAGCAGGAAATGTAGGCGTGATTGGATTAAAAGTTAAAATGTTTTAGCTTTCGTTGTGATGGTAAGAAAAACTGACATAAATATGAATAAAGTACGCTTGTTCGAGCCGCTGAGGTAAATGTTACTTATACATTTATACTCGAATATCATAAGTCTATGAGTAATAATTATTATGTACGTACAAAAAATATATTCTTAGTCTGTGCGGAAATAGAAGCCCGGCACGTGCCGCTCCCGTCCGCGCTTTCTGCTCAACACAGTACTAAAGGTAGACCCGCAGTGTGATCTTGATTCTGTTTCACACTACGTGGTATTTCTTTATTCAAAAATATAAGAAAGTAATGGAAACATCTTAATGTATTCATTCTTAAGTCGCAATCGGTCCGATTCGCAGAATGATTAAGACACGTTTAAGATCTTGGAAAGATCTTTAAAAGATCGATAACTAAACGACA
The DNA here is from genome assembly GCF_033807575.1 of Cydia pomonella. NCBI lineage: Eukaryota > Metazoa > Arthropoda > Insecta > Lepidoptera > Tortricidae > Cydia > Cydia pomonella. Next base: position 3,680,217 of record NC_084708.1, read on the forward strand.
TGTCAAAATTGACGTTTTTTTCGATTCCGCTGTGATCCCAATAAGATCTATCTTCGATATTTCTAACGTCAAAGTGACATTAATTGCCCGAATCGAGCTGCTTCTGTCAATTATACGACATAGATGCAAACGATATCTAAATGAGAAATTATCTAAACCAGAACTTATCGTTATCGTATTTCATTCTTCGAATCGGGCCGTTAGTCATAAATAATTTTAATGTATTAATATTTGTAACGTCTTGGCTTGTTAGCTTTATGTTACAGATATATATACTTGAGATAAAAATAAAATAAAATAGAAGAGCCATAATGTATTGGTTCCCTTAAATTCCATGACTATTCTCTTTTCGCACAAACTACCTTTTGCTTTATTTAAATACATTTATTTTAATGTGTATGGTGGTAAAAAACCGGTTGGGTTCAAGCCACGGTTGTGCTCTAAATACGAGTATAAAGCAAAGAAACGCAAAAGGATGAGTGAAAACTCAATCAGTATCCTTATCATACACAGCCAAGAGCAAGAGTTAAACATGTTTTTGCAGAATGTAGTAAAACATTCGTCAGCAATGCAAACTTGTTGTATAACTTGATCACCTTTACAACGAGTAGATGAGGTATTTATAAGCAGTCATTAGCTAACAGACAAGCTGGTAGGTAAACACTGTAAATACTGTGATTCACTCTGGTGCATAACTAATTTATCCTATAAAATGTGTTGACGCTATATTGACTGCAACTCGGTACTGTAGATATCCATGTATAATGTTGAATAGTACCTATAATCGAAAAGTATTGATTGAAATTATACCGCCTTCGCTGGCTTGGCCACCTCAAAAAGATGGGTGGCGATAGGGCAGTCAAAAGGGCTTACTTGGTTCGACCAACTAGAAGCCGTCGTGTTGGTCATCCTAAATATCGTTGGGCGGATAGAGTGGAGGTAGATCTCCGTGAGCTCGGCGTCGGCGAAAGCTGGCGTGAATCCGCTCTGGGTCTGGACCGAGCAAAGTGGCGCTCTTGTGTTGGAAGCCAAGAGTCCAAGACTCATTTTGGGTCATCGCGCCAGCCAAGTAAGTAGTAAGTATAGTCTGTCTATAGGTAATTAAATAAATAAATAATAAATATTATAGGAAATTATTACACAAATTGACTAAGTCCCACAGTAAGGTCAATAAGGCTTGTGTTGAGGGTACTTAGACAAGGATATATATATAATATATAATAGTATATTGTGATACAAGTGTGCTAAGTTGGTCGTTACACACGAGGCGATATTGTGCGCGCGAGCTGCAAGCGAGCGCGCAATAAGAAAGCCGATGTGTGTAATGACCAATGCACACGCGTTTCATACGACGTTTTTCAACACACTTGCGAAGAAAAAGAAGAAACTTTCATATTTATCAAATTTGAATTGTTAAATCGGTTGGTAAAAGTCTTGCATCTGTCATACTGCCTGCCGCCCCTCGCCCAGCGCCACCGGCTTCCGTTTAATCGTGTAATGTACTCAAATGCCTAAACATTCCGACTCGTTTTAGGTTCTTCAGTTTCTTCACTAGGGCGAAGTAACAAGCAAATACATATTACAAAGCTAAATCACTATTGATTGATTAATCAAATCATCCCGAGATATTCCTATTGGCAAAAAAGCATGATTATAATAGCTTAATAATATCGTAGTAGAACTTCTGTTAGTTTTGACACATCGAGTTAAAATAATTGACTTGAAAAATATTCTTGCCCAATAAAATACCTTATTGTGGTTTGTTTACATGTTGTTAAATACCTAAAGAAATACACTATAATATCAGATTTGTAAATGCCTGCCTGCAATGTAGACTATTTAGTATATTATTAGGAATATTATGTAAAGCTAAGCTGTAGACACAGTGAAGTTGGCCGGATGCATTACGTACACAATAGACGCGTATCGAGCTGAGACTCGGTTTACACATACATAACTTAAGTAGTTGTCCAACTGCGAATTTGCATTTGTTGTTGCGTACGTGAGCATTAATATATACCTATTAGCTTGTGCCCGCGAAACATGGGATAATGATGATGATTGATGAAAACTATCGCATGTTTTTCCCTGGGCTTCAAATTATCTCCATATCAAATTTCATTTAAACCAATTCATAGGTTTAATTAAGGCTTGGAGTGTAACAGACAGACAGAGTCACTTTCGTATTTAAGTATATTTAATATTAGTAGGGATTTCATATGGAAGCGAAATAAAAACGACACAATTTAAACGGGCGGTGACGTAGGCAGACCAAGACAAATGGAAACAGCATGAGGAAGGTCTTTGCCTGTCAGTCCGATGAGTTTATCCTATCCTACTAATACATACGCGAAATATGATGAAGACATTCGGATGAAGTTTGTCGCACAGATATAGAGGCTGTCTAACGTGTCTAAGCTGCCCACGGTGCTACGATAATGGTCGGTGCAATGCAAACTTACTAATCAAACATACATTTTTTTACAAAAATCATCTCACGAAGTGATAATTAGCTTCAATTTTGTAAAGAAATGCAATTGACAAGTCAAGACAAGTATTTATAAAATACTACAAGTTATAAATATAAATGCAGAAATTAGTCACATAATTATTAGTGATACAATCTTATAATCTAAAAGATATCCCGGTCGATTTAAATCTAGTGAAACATAAAATTGTGTACTAACCCAATTATAATAAACATTTTCAATTGGGTTACATTACAATTATAATAAACATTTTTGTTAAGGAAGATCAACGCCTGCTTTTTATGTCCACGTGTGAGCAAGGCGCTCGCAGCCTCCGGCGTGATGATACAGTATATTAATGATATTACGTTTCGTATGTTAATTCGAGCGAGTCGCTTCATTAATATTACAGGCTACGTACGTACTGATATTTTATATGCGTAATACGACGGGGAATTAAGGGAATGTTCTGGTAAAATATTGATTTAACTGCGGTGTTTTTAAAGCGGATGTAAATGCAACCGTATACAAACAGAATTTTTCATCTTTATGGAACATTTAAAATAAAATGTTACCTATTCATTTTCTGATCCGCAACATTAAACCTTTTTTCCATTCGCAATAAAAATATGTTATGGAAATATTATCGTCCCAAAATGGCCCTAGTACCTAGATTAGGTGGATTAATTTTTTAACAAGAAAATATTTTTTAACAAGAAAGTAAGCATACTTAATCGATTTTATACGATACTTCTTATGGTGAGTGAACGTGAATTGTAAGCCAGACAAGCCAGGATCCTCTTGTTTATTAGGTCTTTATAAATGTAATTTTTTAGGTCTTTATGTTTATTACTTAATACAAAATTTATTTACTTAGCTTACTCTAAGCACTAATAACCAATACGCCAATTCTTACCAAGCGTACCGCAGCCCAGGCTCCCATGAGCCGTATGTTTGATACTTTACAGTTAGTGCTTACTTTATTTCATAAGTAGAAGCGCTGGTGGCCTAGCGGTAAGAGCGTGCGACTTGCAATCCGGAGGTCGCGGGTTCAAACCCCGGCTCGTACCAATGAGTTTTTCGGAACTTATGTACGAAATATCATTCGATATTTACCAGTCGCTTTTCGGTGAAGGAAAACATCGTGAGGAAACCGGACTAATCCCAACAAGGTCTAGTTTACCCTCTGGGTTGGAAGGTCAGATGGCAGTCGCTTTCGTAAAAACTAGTGCCTACGCCAAATCTTGGGATTAGTTGTCAAGCGGACCCCAGGCTTCCATGAGCCGTGGCAAAATGCCGGGACAACGCGAGGAAGAAGAAGAGCTTACTTTATTTCATCGAATGGTGTGGCGAAAAATTTTGTGTTTCATTCGGTAGTAAAAATTGTTTAATCCTTTTGCCTTAAGACCTTCGCTAATATGCTATATACGAGTACTACTTTCAATTTTGGAATCTTTCGCTTTCTCGGGTATCGGATATCAATATTAAATCTTCTCGGGTCAACGGTGTAGGTTTAGAGCCGGTGTAGCTTTATTTGACGTTCATAAGCGCATTGTAATATGCCTACTTGAATAATAAACTATCTTTATCTTATCTTAAACATGAGCGGTTAAATAACAACTTTGTCCCATTGCCCATTGTAAAACAAATAACTATTCTATATAATTGATCTCACTACGTCCAGCGACGCCGACACGACGGCGCTTCCAAGTAATTACGCCTAGATTTACACGCCGCCCGAAATTTAATAACGACCATTAGCCAATCCGAGGATGAAATTATGCAAACAAGTTGTTGTTTATTTGTTTACTGGAGAGTTGCGTAAGATAGCGAAGTTCGCCTGGAATAAGTTTAAATAGAGTTCGTGGCGACAAAAACTGCTGTTAAGTTAAGAGGGGGCTGATAATTTTTTTTTAGATTTTACATTGAAATTTTACAAGTTTTAATCTAAGGCTAATGTCATGATAAAGACGCTCAAACTAGACTACATTGGCAGGGACAGGCTCGAACAAAAACCTTAAAAGGTTGAAATGGGCTTGATAGAAATAAAATAATGAAAACATATCTGAATATTGTTTAACACCTATTTATTTATTTCCAGATATATATCGTCACGCTTCATGTCATATAGACCGCGAGCCAGGAACAGATTTCCATGACCAATAGCCTCCCGGGCTAGTTCGTTAAGTATTTTTAGGGTTCTGTAGCCAAATGGCAAAAAACGGAACCCTTATAGATTCGTCATGTCCGTCTGTGTGTCCGTTTTTACATATTTATGAGACCAGCTGACGGTCTTTCCACTGCGATATAACCGGCTGACGATTTTTTAAATTCATAATAGCATCTAAACTATCATCTGACAAACTATCATGTGACAAAGTATCAACCCGCGGTCTAATAGCCGAGGGATCTGACGAACAAAATTTTAAACAGAAGTACAACTTTCAGAATTATTGAAGTAAAATGTTAAAACTCGCGCGATCGCCAAAGTCTTTCGTCACAAGTTTCGCGCGGCGCGACATATCTTTTGTCCCCTCCTTTCCTGGCGTTATGCCCCCTCTTAAGGGTAAGTGCAAGTGGAAAGCGCATTGTCACCTGCAAGAGCCGGAGTAAGTTAAAGAAATCTGTCTAGTACTTGCTGATAGCAATCAGTTTTATTTTTAAGGAATGGATTCGAGACTACGGAATAAATGAAAAATATTTAATAAAAATTTAAATAATAGATTTATTGTTTTTCGGTCACCATGTGGCCTCAGGGCGTTAGCTGCGTAAGCTGAAGACGCGGGTTCAATCCCAGCCTCGGCCACTGGTGGACTTGGTAACATTTTATTTAGTATGACATCAATGTTTACTCAGGTATGTTGTATTTATAAATCTTGCTATGCATGTTTTATGTTTATCTCCCCTAAAGATGGGCCACATAGGGAGTTTGCCGAATACGGTTCAAATCTTACCGAACCGATTATTCGGCCGATTTATTCGCTCGTCTGTAAAATTCTAATTTGTAAATTAATCGAAAACGCTTCAGTTAACTACATTAGCATCTAAAGATTAACCGCTTCGTAGGCAATTCCTTAAAAATAAAGAAGTTACAAGACAAGGGACTCTGAAACAATTCAACCCTTGCCAAATAATCAGAACAGATTCAACATGAACAGCTTATATTTTACAATGTCCCAATTATATAAAATACTTGCCAAATACGAACATTAAAAGACTTGCCGAATATACCGAATAATTATAGAAAATTTGGCCCATCTCTAATCTCACTTATATGATAGAGCCCATGATTCCTACTTACAGAATTATTTTTTTAATTTAAAATTAGATTTTTTAAATCAGCAATTTTATTTGTTTAATCCGTCCTAATTCAGAGGCCGTTATCGATTTTAGTCGCAAATACGTCAAATTGATAGATTTAGTCGATGAAATTGTACACCTTTTGTTACGTAATATCTAAGTAACAAGTATTGGTTTCTATTAGCACATCTTCTCATCTTGCCTTTTAATAATGAAGTCGCAAGGTCGCATGCGTGCGTCCCCGGTAATATGGACGCACGCTTGCGACCTTGCGACCTATCAATTTTAAATTTTTGCTCTAAAATCGTTACCGGGCTCTTAAATAGCCATAGCACGGTTGTTAAAACAAAAGCCCCAACATTCACATCGTATTTAGATTTATTTATTTCATAATATGAAATTACAATATTAATTATATTAAACTAATCTATATGAATTTATACTATGATCGTCAAAGAAATATTGATTATATACAATTATAAAATGTAGATATTAATAAATTCTTTACAACGTCAAATAGATAATGAAATAATAACAAATTATGGGAAAGACTTATATCTAGGTATCTCGTAATGATCGTCAAATTAAATTAAAGTAGGTACAAGGCATTAGAAACTAATAATAAAATAAAATAACTATTCTAATTCATTCAAATCAATTTATAATATTAAATGTCATTTCCATATATATTATTCAGTTACAGAATATAATGGATTATCCAATAAAAAGGATCTCAGCTGGCGTTCAAATGCTTCGTCAGAAGTTTCGTTTCGTAATTTTGCAGGTAGACGCTCATAATACGTTGGCCCTATCACCCTCGGATTAATAGTCACCGTATTTTACCACATACGATACGAGCATGTTGAAAGGCAATGGATCATCCGTAAACGTGTAGCTCCTATGATATTTGAGGCAATAAGTTTCGTAGAGTTGGGACTACGCGAGCCCTTTGCGATCTCTGCCTGAATTATAGTCGCACTACTAGCACAGGCGAGCTTTTGGCTGAGATTAACCACCCACCAACAGGACAAAACAATGGTTGGCAAAGCACGGCCCGCGGGCCAGCTCCAACCCGTGAAAGGATCCGGCCCGCCGCCGGTCCTATGAAATAATTAGTTATAATATGGCATTGGCCCACGATGATCGCAAATCAAAATATTTTGTATTTTTGCTGCAATTCTGGCCCTCCTCAGCCCTCCATGGAGAAAGTTTGCCCACCACTAATCTAAAAGCTCTCAACTACCTATGGTCCAGAAAGAAATTAAATATCTTCCTTTAGTTGTGACTGTTATTTGAATGTCATAGTTCTATGGCCAAATATTTTAATAAATGGAACACTAAAATTAGACAAAACCAAATACCTGCCGCTTCTTTCCGCCCTCGCCCTATTACGCGACAAAATTTCCATCTTCACCACTTAGATGGAATCCTCAACTGTGCGTTTCTCCAGAAACTTCCCGCCTCTCACACCTAAACTATATCATGAACTGTGTCGCCCGCCGTATTTTCGGAGCGATACGACTTTCGAACCTTTAGGGAAAAGAGCGGACTCCCGTCATAAACACCGGCAACCCCTCTGGTGCTGCAGGTGTTCATGGGCGTCGATAATTGATTATCGTCAGGCGATTCAACAGCTCGGTTGCCTATCTCATCAAAAAAATCGGGAAGCAACGATGAGGACGACTCAATGCCGCCGCTCGCCTGCCCTCGGTAAGCATTGGCAACGAGCACCAACGCTGTTTTACGACGGATCCGTCCCTTTTGGATTTCGGCTCAATGGAGATCAATTATGATTGCAGTCGTTTATTGTGAGGGTGCCGTTAACTTTGCCTGATGTTAATCTATGCTGAGGGTTTTAATAGCAACACCTTGTCGTAATACCCGGTAAAGCGGTTAGTAGGTCAAAAATGGATGTTCATATATGACGTCGTTAACTATCTGCTCTATCTGCATGTACTCATAAGTGAAGCATATACTCTACTGCTCAAAATGAACCCATCATATGGAATTCATTCATTCGAAATTTCGAAGCGCTGTTGGCCATGGCCTAGCGGAAGGAGCGTGCTTTCAATCCGTTAGGTTGCGTGTTTAAACCCCGGATCGTACCAATGATTTTTTTAAACTTATGTACGAAATATAATTTGATATTTAAGTATTATTTATATACAGGATGAAATTTTAACCACCGTTCATACTCTCCGTAGTGACTTTATAGGTAATATTGAACAGCTTTTATTACGAGGCAATGTCGAAAACGCGAAATTGGGCTGTCCCATAGAAATAGAACTCAGCGGCATCATCAGCCGGAATGTATGACAGCCAAATTTTTTTCGCGTATTCGGCATTGGTCCCATAGTAAAAGTTATTCAGTATTACCTATAAAGTCATTACGTAGAATTTGAACGATGGTTAAAATGACACCTGTCTATGTATAAGGATATTTACATGAATGAAAGAGAGGAGTGTGAACTTTATGTGTGTAAGCTTATTTTGAGAAGAAAGGAATTGTGTGTAAGTGTAATCCTAGAGAAATGTAATGTAAAAATAAGCCTGACCTCTCAATATTCACAGTTTTTGCGGACCTACAGCTCAAGTAAAACTGGATACTAGTATCGTTTAGTGAACAGAGGGCCTACCGCGAACCACGTTCGACGTGTTGCCTCTCTGTCGCACTTGTAAATTCGTACGTAAGCGTGACAGGGAGGCAACACGTCGAACGTGTTTCGCGGTAAGCCCTCAGAAATGCGGCAGCGGACGCACCGAGCCGTCGTTGCGTTAATTCAATCGCAGATGCAGCTGAAGGCTGAATTAAGGCGTTCGTTACAGACTGAATTAAGACATTTAAATTGCAGTTTTTAGTACGCGTCTACTGCAGGTCTTTTTTTTTTCTTTTGACTTTCCGTCAAGCTGGGGCCACACTAACGGGAAACGCCGTTGATTATCGCAATGATGGACGTTTGACATGGCCACACTGGCATCATGGCCTTTATTTTATTTTATTTATTGGAGAAACAACAGAAGCAAGTACAATAATAGTAGGTATAAATGATAAGTTATACATTGCAATAGACGTGCACCTACCTCCTAAAACGCTCTCACTAAGAAACCAATGGCATTTCACGTTAGTGTGGCCCCAGCCCAGCATCAGAGTAGGATCCCTACACATTTATATCATAAGGACCCTCGAGGCATGGAACGCCACATTTTTAAGCGATTACGATAAAGTCAAAAGGATGACGTTTTCAGAAATACACGGAAATAGGGCATTTTTTTTACGTTTTCAATGATTTAAATCAACAAAAACTGACATCTTTTTCATTTTAAGCATATCTCGGAGTCTACAGCTCACAGATCCACTAGTTTTATTAGGATAAATTAAATTAAGGTCGTATATTTATTCCAAAACCTATGAAAGATGTGTTCATTAGGGCCTATTTTAACCATTGATTATGCGATCGTATCCAAAATAGACGCTATAGTAATAAAATATAGCGTCTATTTTTATTATTTCGCACAATAATGCGTTTTGACTTTACATCTAACGACAGTTCCAGTAAAATAAGTAAATGTATACGACTGTAGACTAGGTTAGACCACATCACTATGCAGAACGCGTGCTCACGGCACTTCGCGGCTTAGCCCCATCCCCGGTGTTCACTACCCTTATTTAGCCTTTCATCTCGAGACAACCTGTAAAACGGGACCTTTTCTCTGGACCGATGCTGCAATCCTAAGTTATTTAAAATTAATAGGTGTAAATTATAAGGATACAACAGAAATGACGAACTTGCAACCGAAGATATTGAATTCGCGCGGGTTTTTAATTGTTATCGCAATTAAAAATATACCTATCTAAATCTATATATATATTATTATATTGCGCAACGCCGACGAGACGAGAGACGACCTTAAAAAACTGTATAAATCTGTAGAATATCCATAGAATTGAAATCGAAGTTATCAAAAGTCATCATTCATCATGCCAAATATCGGCTTTTTATCTTTATCAGATATGTTTAAAAAAGAACCTATATTCAATCGAGGGAATGCTCCTTCAAAAACCCACGAACCCAAAAATACTTCATAACTCATAATCACTTCGGCTTCAAAAGGACTTGATAGAAGTTCTTCAAGCCCTGAATCCTTGCACACTTAGACCACCAGTAGAAAATTTATGGGTCATTCACAGACTCCAGGTTGAGGTGCTCACCTGGGGCCATTTCATAAACGCTATAACCTAAACGAACAAGTCTTTTTCTGACGAATATATTTTTTCCTTCAACCGAAAGCCCACAGTGCTGAAGTTCAAGTTATATAAGAGCAAGTTGTGAATGTTATGTGAATTAGGTGGCTCAGAGTGCGAGCTCATAAGTTACTCGCGTTGTCGTGATAACGCAGAGGTTGGAGGCACTTCTTCAAATTATGCGGTGTGCGGAGATTAGGAGGGGTTGCCAGACTTCAAGGGTTTTCTTGATATGTCAGAAATTTCAGTGTCAGGATTTCTGAGATAATTATGCATACTATATAAGTCTATAGCCTGGGCGATTTTTGGATCGTGACCCTGAATGTCAAAAATGTGTTAAGTTTGGCATACTTAACAAATCCTGATGGGACTAACCACAAAATAGCCAAAAAATGAAATGGACAACTTAAGTGCCCGAAGTAAACGAAACGTATGTGCCCAGGGAACCAGGGATCTTAATATTAGTCGCAAGGGAAACCTTGTTCGGTATAACCGTCTTCATACATTTTTGACATTCGGTACGAGTATCACGACTCCAAAATCACCCGCAAGTAATGTGTAAAGTGATGTTGTGGTAGGCACAACGTGACGTGACAGGTCACGTCCGTTTACTCATAATATGAAGCGTTTCGGAGGCTCGATACAGTCATACGTATCGGCCCTATATTTTTGTCTATTGTTCTTTACAGTGTTCTCATTTAAATACATTATCCTACCAGAAACTGAATCAAATATACCAAGTAAGTTTCGCCATTTCTTCAAAATTGTATCTAGTCACCCTCCTTACACGCGATGATACCCACGTAGTAATAAGTACCTACCTATTCATATGTCGCAAACTTGGCATCAAAAATGTCGCAATTCACAAATGCTATCACTGAACCAAATCCAGTATACCATCCAAATTCCTTTCTTCATACATGCCGTCATGAAATTATGATCCCGCTGTGCACTGGATAAATAATACTAATGGCGGCGAAAATTGCGGGGGCAGCTGAGATTTCCCGTGGGCACGACGCGATTTCGGCTGACATCTGATGCCTCAGACAAATCACGATGCTTAGGGTATGTTGAGTATTTTCAGTGAAAGTTAAAGTCTTTATTCTTCAAACCTAATGCAATGCACTCATTAATATCAACTACCACCGACTCTAACCTTTACATCACAATCCCGAGAAGATGCAAGAAACTCGGCAGTACATAAAATCTTAAGAATACGTAGCACGTAGGTATGTACGAATAAATTACATACCTCCTCGTTCAAAAATTCAAGGTGTGCTCCCGGTACTGGGTTTCTGACAAACTCAATCCCAGAACCGTAATTCCCGGTACTCACCATACACATTTAATCCCGCGAGCATTCTCTCCACCTCCTCCTCCTGATTGTCCAACCCTCCCAATCATTCTGCTTTTGGTCCAATAATAAAATAACAATTCTTTTAGGTATCGATGTCCTTTTAGGTAAAAACAATTAAAGAAGGTTGGAGGTGTTGGTAATATAGTTAGCTGTATGCGAGGCGTACGACTTTTAATCCGGAGGTGGCAGATTTAAACTTCGACCCGTACCAATGAGCTCATGCAAAACTTATATTATATTCGTATTAATTATAAAAGTGTACACCGCCTGCTATAGAATAACATCTCACGTGTACACATTGTTGTCACGAAAGATGCACAGAATCCCTGCAACCGCTAATTGATGGGACGGATACCAAATTAACGTCTTCCGCTGAATTCATTACGCGTGATTAATGTACCTCCCTTCACCCCACTCCCCCCACTCCCCCTGGAAGATCCGAAGTTTGTGTTGTTTCGAAATATTTCCCAATAATAAATGGGAGGTGCAAGTGCGAAGTCTTGTGGAGAAAATCAACATAGTGCTCATTGAAACTTTAACGTTTGTTCACTGTAACTTTAAACGTATTTGAATAGGTACATAAACTAGGTTTCTGTTGAAATTATACGCAAAATCTACAGCAGTTAATATTTATGGGCATATACATCGTTTGGTTTAAAATAAGAAAAATCAAGCATGATGTTTCGTGCGATTTTTAGGAGTAGGTAAGACTTTAAATCTAGCTGATATAATGCTCCTTTTGTTTTCATAACCAATAAGGCATGTAGAGCATCGTCTAAGTTGACTCTGCAATGATATTGTCAGAACAAAGTGTCACTAAAGTGGTATTCTTACCTGACCTTTCACTTTTTTTAAGATTTCTGAGATTCGCTCAAAGAATATTTGCCCAGGGGCCTAAACATCATTCTGATACATTTTCGTGTGGCGTTTATCGATATACGATTGTCAACTTGGCTAGGCCCCTTTCCGACTCCTGCTTCTACTTTTCCCTCATACTTGACACGCTCTTTGTTAGTCAACTAGGTACTAAAAAGTTACCATAGATAATAAATCTAGTTGGGCCGTTAAGTCCATTTCTGCATTTGCCGACAGTGTAATATGGCGGGAGCGGTTGTGGGGCAGATTACATACTTAATAGACGGGGGTTGTCGTTGAGATTCAAGATGGCGAACACGTCTCTAGAATATTTTTTTGTGTTTTGCTCATTAATGTAGTTTAAAGTGTAATATTGATAGCTTATTATGCAGTGAACTATCGTAGAAGTGTGCAGCTAATGAAAAACTAATCTTGAAACGCGTTTAACCATATTTTAATCAACACCCGGCAATCCATCGTGGCTTTTAGTAAAGTCCAGCTATCTCTTTACTAAAAGCAACTACCCAACAACGTCATGCTCTACAAGCACACTTAAAACTTACAACATAACTTGACATTGGCAAAATCATCATAGATTTGATGGAAGCCATATTTTAAAAGAAGAAGAAATACTTAATAGACGGAGCATGACACGACTCACGGACATTATTCACACTTCACTTCATATTGTATAATAATAGCTGTACTCTAACTACTGTGTATGTTGGAAACCTTCACAGCCTCGTGGTAGATAACTAGCAACGATTATTTGAATTCAGAACTATCGCCCTGCTGAAGGAATGAAGATCTGGAGGCGATTCATTCTGAAGGTGGCAAGCAACAACGATAGACGATATTTCTGTTATTTGTTTGAAGAAAAAATAGAATTAAATATTATCAGATATCTACCTCGAGCGTTTACATTCCCCACCTCACATAGACCGTACCCCTTTGCACTACCCAGCTCTTTCACGAAACCTAGCAAAGTTTTTAGGTTATTAACTACATCCTTCAGTGTTCACGGAAACCTTAGGTAGGTATCTCTATATACTTCTAGGTACCTGCTTGTAGTCCAGAAAAATGTTTTATTGCTTTCTCTGTTTCCATGCACACTCTACATTTGGGGCTATCTGTTTTACGCAGAGATGTATGTTTAATGTGTTATGTAGTTACCTAATCCTACATAACACTAATGTCAAAAAGAAGTACCTACTTAGGGCGGCATGTATTGCAAGCCTATGAGGTACAGAACATTACGGCCCAAAGAATTTGGAACTTCATGGATTCCACGGACATTAGTAAATGAACTTTGAAGGGCCGTCACAATCACTGATATACCAAGATCACTGCTTGGTCGACGTGGCACTCAAAGGTCCGCAACACTCCCAATAATACCTAACCCTAAAACAAAAGCCTTAATGCAGAGTCTGTGTGTGTAGTCTGGTTGTGGTAACGGGCAGTCGGCCGCTTATAACAAATCGTGTTGTAAATGAGCGCCGTAACTCAGGGTATTGATGGAAGATGTACGGTACAGGCGATAGCGAGTGAAGTTATGGCTAAAGTCGGTAAAACCCCATTTAGACGGTTCAAGAACTTGCAAGCGATTTTCGTTACATTGTGTTATTTGGTCGATTGACTGAATTCTTTGTAAGTACTCTTTAGTTAGAAATGTATGGAATATTGCACGCAAGTTCTTGAACTGTCTAGGCTTGCTTTGAATGGCCAGGCAAAATTGTCTCTTCTGGACCCGAAAGACCCGAATGTTAAAGGTACATGAGACATTGAGTCTATAGTTCTGGTGCCTTACGTAGCCTAAAACCGGTCGGATGCCATTTTCTGGTGAGAGTGAACCTGGATACGTAACGTCAACAGTAGAGGCCTAAGGGAGCCAAGGGCCGAAGAGGTCAAGCTTCCCATAAAAGTCCTGCCTATGGTAGGTTTTCAGAACCGCTGGCGGAGCTTTAAATTAAACTCAGACCAATGCCTGCGGTTTATGGCTCAGAAAAAGCACTGCTGTCAAACCTTAGTGGAGACGAGACACGCTCAGCTTGTGGATATGATCTGCCGGAGCTCCAAACTTGGACCAACGTCTACGGCTCATGGCTCGGAAGAAGCACTGTTTGGTGACAGAGCGCATCGTTTGCTATCAAACCTTAGTTGGACGACGCATTGATGACTGATCATGGGAGGATATATTTTCACAATCGAGAATGTTTTGCTGCTGTTAGGTTGGTCGGTCAAAGTATTTTACGGACGGCACTAGCAAAGAGAATTTGAAATAGAGGTAGATTGTCAAAGAAAATTTTGAAGCCACAGTAAATTTACTGCCATCTTTCGACTCATGAAACTTTTCGAACGATGTGTTTTAAATATCAAAAAGTGGCCCCATCTTATTATATATATTATGTATTGATCAAAGGCCAAACGTATGGCGGCATCGTTTCGAGCGATGGTGCCACATTTAGCCGATACCCGGTAAAATGGCGCCACTTTGAACAAATAACACATATCAGTGAAAGAATAAGGATCAAAGTCAAATGGCGTTCTAAAAGTTTTAATCATGTGTCGAAAGATGGCAGTACATTTACTGTGGCTACAAAGGTTTCTTTGACAGTCCACCTCTATTTCACATTCCCTTTGGCACTAACATAGGTTTTACCTGACAAACCTCCGAATAGTGTCAAAATCTTGTTTTTTTGGTATTTTAATGGCCTGGATGCTACTTAATAAAATTTTTGGGGAACGGTATTGTGATTAAAAGTACGAGTACGAGTTTTCAAAAAGTCCGGTCTCTGACCCTACGGCACCTTAAGGTATAATATTATCAATAATATAAATTGTTTTCACTCGAGTTACAGAGGTGCAACTGTTAAATATTTAGTATGAGAAATACCGGTAATTGACCGGTTTACCGGTTATTTTCATACATATTTACCGGTTTGCATTCCCGAAGTGACACGCGCCTAGAGCGCATAGGGATCGCAATGGTGAGAAGTTGCGAATCCAAGTCATCTCTATTCAAAGTTAATGACTCATAACGCTGCATGAAACATAAGATTACAGGAGCCGTGGAATAATAAATATGGCGGAGTCCCCGAGCAACTGAATTTTCAGGATTACTTAATGTAAAAACGGTTCGTGTCGAGAGTTGCAAATTGTTGTATTACCCCAATTCAATGTGCAGTAACACTTTAAGGCCAATCCAGACGGGTAAAATTTTCGACCAATCTGATTAAATTGTCTGATCAAATCAGGTGGTGTAGACGCGAAAATTAAATTAGCTCGCCGATCTCGCTTGATTCAATTTTAAGGTTTTGATCTATCAAATCCAGACGCAAGAATGCCAATTTTCGACGCTAGTGTGCGCGTTTAGGGCATTTTTATTTTATTTCGAGAGCTCATATCTCAGTAATCTCACCATGAATCTATAAACTTGGTGAATAAATTGTATATATGTGGACCACCAAAATCTCAAGGTCATCCAAAACTGAATTAGAGCACCCCATTATCCACGCGGTCTTGTCTGTCCTTCCCCTAGAGAGCAATTGCAAGCCGAAGCTATAGAGCCGAGTGTAGTGACCGTGCTTCGTCATGCGACGGCGGAGGGCTATTTTTCCAGGTCCAAAAGAGGCCCGTCCTCCGCGCCCCGAGCAACTTCCCACGAACTCCAGATTTGACGGACACCCCAGCGATTTTCATTGTTTTGATGTACCTACAGCGCCACGCGTGGTAAATTAAAGAACTAATTCGACAAAAATGCCTTGTCAAATTGCGAACGACGCTTTTAATGTCATAAGGTATTTTACAAAATGCAGACTTTTTACAATTTGCCTAATTTGCATAACGTTTCACGTTTGTAAAATGACGACGCCGTTTGTAAGCGGCGGATTCTTACAATTTGCCTGCGACATCTATACGTGCATAGCGCTATATCGGTAACTTTTTAGTGGTCGTTTTTAGAGATAGAAGTACATATAACAAAAAAGCAACCGAACGTCCACCGACTGACACAAGAATAAAGGCCTGACTCACAGACTGAACAATATCACCAAACTAAAAAGCTGTCACTGTGTACTTGTCGAATGTTGGCGTTTCCGTAGCGCAGACAAATTACTTACCACTAGATAGTGCATATGCATGCGTCATGCTCATCTCACGCATAAGGGGTCACGCGAAGCGCAATGGTCAGCTGAATTTCACGCCATTTTCGACAGTAGTAGATGGAAGCCTAACCGAAAGTTGAAAGGTTTGCGTGAGCAACAAGAGCGTATCTATCCCTTCCACTATTTCGGCTTCAGTCATTTAGAGGCAGTTTTCGCTATGCTGCGTCTAAATGCTGGAACAATTTGCCGCCACCCGTAGTTAAGAGTAAGTCCCTGGCGGTTTTCAAACTGCGTTGCAAGGCATATTTACTGGACCTCCAAAAGAAAGTAACGTACACTTTTGGTTGAATGACCTGCTCTATAGATATTTAAATTTAGTTAAGTTAGCATTTTTTTTTGTATTCACTGCGTATTGTTCGGTTTTGCTATCCTGTCCTAAATGTAATAGTGTTCATGTTTCTGCTGTCCTTAG
Organism: Cydia pomonella; assembly: GCF_033807575.1. Taxonomy (NCBI): domain Eukaryota; kingdom Metazoa; phylum Arthropoda; class Insecta; order Lepidoptera; family Tortricidae; genus Cydia; species Cydia pomonella. Next base: position 3,697,015 of record NC_084708.1, read on the forward strand.
CTAGATGTACAAATACAAATACGGCGGTGGCAGAATAACAGCGTCCGTTGCTGGAAGTCCTTAGGGCCGCTGTGACCCGAGGCCTTTTGGCGCAGACATTAGCTGAGCCACTTTCCCTTTCAATTAGTTTGTAAGCATTATTGTGTACTTTTATTATGTACCTATGTTTAAACTTTTTGAATAAACGTCTTTATTATTATATTATTATTATACAGCCCATATGTAATTTAAATACATTTAATTATTTATAACTATTTTTCAGTCGCACCTAGCGCGTCGTTGTTAATGAAATAGTCTTAGGGTTTGCTTCATACGGAATCTAGTGGGAGATGACCTACGCAACAGGCCGTCCCTCGACGTTTTCAAAAGCGCGTGTATTCGGCCAGTGTAAATGCCGTAGGTGTTTTTTTTATTTTTTCCTTTAAAATCGTCACTGTGATTGAGGTTTTGAAAAACATCACTTTAGTGCAGTTACCTTTTTAGGGTACCGTACCAAAACGGTAAAAGGGGACACTATTACTAAGACTCCGCTGTCCGTCCGTCCGTCTGTCCGTCTGTCACCAGGCTGTATCTCATGAACCGTGACAGCTGGTCAGTTGAAATTTTCACAGATGATGTATTTCTGTTGCCGCTATAACAACAATACTTACTAAAAAGTATGGAACCCTCGGTGGGCGAATCCGACTCGCACTTATCCGGTTTTTTTTAAACTTTTTTTCTTACAAATGCACATATCTGAATATCATTACCATATTAGCATTTCCAAATTATCCAGACGGAACAATTTTTCGGCTAATCTGATTCTAATTGTATGGTCTGTATTCAAAACTAAAATTCAAAAACGTAAGCTCGCCGATCCCACTATAAAATTGTGAGTAGGGTGTCTTACACTTATAGAAATTGACAATCAAATCGGCAATTTAGTTGTCTCGTCCGGACTCCCACTTACAGTGATTTGCAATATTCATCATCATTTCTATCAAGGATGTCTAAATCTCTTGTTCTTTGTTTCCAAGTGGATCTGCATTACGGTGAACAATAAGCGTTTCACCCGCGTTTTGAATCAAAACAATGAATCGCGCGGAAACGTGAGACTTTTGTTTCTGACAGAATAGCAGGGTCTTGGAAATGCAGCTGGTTGGTTGGTTACGAATAAGCTTATACCTAGTTGAACCTTTATAAGTTTCACGTATCTCTATTTTCTTACTAATATTTTACATCTGCCACGAGCATATCGGGCCATGCTCAGTGTAGGGTTTCGTAGTTAGGGGGAGTCCGGGACATATGACCAGGTGGGAGAGTTGAACCACGACAAATATTTCAATTCAAATTTCGCTCCACCGACGCCGTTGACAGCTCATGTCGTATTTTAACAGAAGGCGCAACTTTTGGCGACGCCATATTGGCCGCTATTAGTCTGGTTTGGAAATGACTGGAGTAAACGTGGTTTCGCTGTCGCGAAGTGAAAAAAATTACAATTTAATATTTTTACACTATTTTGAAAATTAAACAGGTGAGTAGTAATATTTTATCTTATTGTACTTGTTGGTTAATGTAGTTTTACTAACAGTGATCATTTGGAATGTTTATTGTAAGAGTATAAAGAAAACATAATCTATATAAAGTAAGGGGGGGGGTGCGGGAGAGTTGAGCCGCATGGTGGTAGGGAGACATGATCAGTGTTTGCTTTATTTGTATGCAGGCCAAACGTCAAAGGAGGTAAGAGGAAGGTGTTGCAAGATAGCGACAAGAGAAAAAAATCCAAAAATAAAATAAAAAACAAGTGTTGTGCTCCTACCGGTGAGTAAGGTTGCCAGAGCTCAACGAGGGTACGGAGTGCGGAGTGTTAGGGTCGGCAACGCGCATAAAACACCTCTAGAGTTGCAGGCGTCCATAGGCTACGGTCACTGCTTACTATCAGACGGGCCGTATGCTTGTTTGCCACCGACGTAAGTTGCATAAAAAATGTTCGACTGTGTGGTTCCTGCAAAGGATAGGTATATTCACGAAGTTTGCGATGGGTTAACTGACAAAGATGTGGACAACTTTATTTGATATGAAGAATTATGTTATGTAAAATGAAAAGGACCTTGCAGGTGCCTTTGATAATTTGTTGACTGAATTGATCTCATAGAAATAATTCATAATAATAATAATTTAAAGATAGTTGATCTCTTGAATTTCATTTAATGTTGCCGATTTTAAATTTTATAAAGTTTATTAAATTTTAACATTTTGTTTTATGGATAAAAATACTTTGTTACAACTACTTTCCTTTTTTAATAAATATATTGGATTAAACAGCAGTTTTTTCACTGTTTTTCCTACCTAACATATGTATGGTCATATCTCCCACACCCCCTGGTCAACTCTCCCATAGGTTGGGGAGACTTGAGCCAATACCCCATTTAAGAAAAATATTTTTGCAGAACTTAAATTTTGTCCTTTATCAGCACTTTGCTATGCTCTAAAGATACCTATTTAGCTATGTCATGTATACACGAAATATCGAGTTGCTAACACTTACGGATAAACCTCTAGTGGCTTCTGAGTAAAAAGAGGTTCAAGTCTCCCGGACTCCCCCTACCATTCTATCAGAACAGGCCAAACGAGGGCTATTAGGTATTCATTTTAAAATACCTATTCAAGGATACTATTACTATACCCATACTATTGGGACAAACCAAAGACGAACTGAAGGATGCAATTTAAATATTTTATATAAAGGACAAAAAATTGAGGAAACATAAGTGACAAAATTTTTAGGAATAAGTGTAGATCATAAGTTGACATGGAGAAACTGCATCAATTTTCATACGTTTTATATAATTTAAGAAAGATTTGATAATGAACCGGTTGTTTTAACAGCATATCAAGCCTATATGTAACTACGACGCTAAGGTATGGCATTATATTCTGGGCCAATCCAGTTGACAAAGAGCTGGTATTTAAAGCACAAAAAAGATGTACGAGTATTGGATCATTATGTGGAATACAGCAACTGTGACTCATGTAAACCATACTTTAAAAAATTACGAATATTGACTTTACCGTGTTTATATATTTTTGAAATTGTAGTTTATGTCAAAGGCAATTCACAGTTATTCCAACAGTTTAAGACTTCCAAAACAGCGTTATTTAGGAAAAGTATATTTGGAATGGCTCCAAAAATTTTTAATAAAATATCGAATGAGTTAAGAAATACAGATGACAAGATTAGTTTTAAAAGTAAATTATTTAAATTTTTAGTTGACAAAGCATAGTATAAGTGAATTTTTGTTAGATGATTGTTAATGGTAACTGTTCACAGCATGCAGTCACAGTCCATGAATGAAAAATTGTACGCCTTACGTTACGACACAACATACGGTAGTGATACGATGATGATGTATATGGGACCTGTACTGATGTATACATACCTATGTTGGACAAATAAATGCTTTTGACTTTTGACTTTAGATAATCGCAGTTTTGAGATATGGTACTACTCTACAAGCTTTTATTTAACTAACAGTGTTAGTTGGTGTGGTCATATTTTGGAAGCCAGATTTCAACCGTTTCCTGGCGAGTTTAGGCTAAAAATTGGGTTACCGTTGGGTGTTTAGTGATAGTAGAGGTATTATGATCCCATCAAGCTAATCTGATGATGGAATTTAACTGGCCATAGAAACTTTGTAATAAAATAATGTAACGCATGAGGTTTGGGTTCGTTAGAATCGACTTGATGGGTTACTAAACATGGATCGTACTCTATTGAGTATCGAGCAAATCCACTAAAAATCAGTCTCACTAAAAATGTCTAATTTCTATGAAAATATGATGTATGCATAGAATAGCTCTTCAAATCATTATCACGACAAAGTAGGTTTAGCATTGACTTAAGGTGACAGTCCATTTCTGACCACAGCTGCACTACTGCTTCGACATTACTGCAATGCAGCGGCATGAAGGCGTCGGTATTATTGTCAATTTCCATAGTAAAATGAATGACGATACCGACTGCACGTAATATGGTGATTTAAACGTTTTTCCGACCGCAGCTGCACTACTGCAGCGGCCTGAATGCGTCGGTGTTCTGTTTACCTTTTCATTCGCCTCGGTGAAGTTACTAAATATTAGGTCTGATTCTGTGATGAATCCAAAATATCTCACAAATGAAACCGACCTGGATAAACAACGATACAAATTGTGCTTTTGAATAATTCACGCGGAAATCCGACGGCGCACCGAGGCAATGCCAAACATTAAGCGAGACATTTGTAGCTATTCTAGATTATACTACCTATGTAGTAGATTAGAGGTTGGTGGACGGAGGGAATTGAAATTGAGAAGTAAGGTGGAGTTCTCAAAGCCAATGTCTTGAAAATATATTTACATAGGCGTCGCCAAGGGAGGGCAGGGGGGAGGAAATAAATAAATAAATAATCAATTTTGGTCTCTAGGGGGAGCTGCCCCCCTCCGCCCTTCCTTTTGGCGACGCCCATGCAATCTTACCTCAGACAGTCCGGACTATGTCCGGACAGTCGTAGTTTCACGTTGTCTATCCTTCACGCATTATACGAACTCTCGACTCGAAGCATAGGTAATTTACTTTTTATCGGAAATAATCTTAATAATAATTTAAATACTGATATACTGTTTATGCATTCTGCAATAATAATTTTTGAATACTCGTCCAGTAATAAAAAATATATTTTTCACCTCAGCAGTGCGACTTTCCTCACTCTAAGGAGTGAGACAAGCTTTCGTCATAATTTATTTATTTATTCGTATGGCATTTACAGAGTCGCTTAATTATGAATTATAATACAATATCTAAGTTCTTCACCCATTGGGCAGCGTTTGCATTAGGTGAGTGAAGATCTAGGGCCTCTCCAACAAATTTCCGTATCGGGCAATTATGTATAATGTGGTGTATAGTCTGCGCTGGGGCCCCGCAGTCGCACGCTGGTGAGTCTCGCCAACCACACTTAAACAAGTAGTCCGCTTTGCGTCCATGTTCGGTGCGGAGTCTGTTTAATTGGCACCATTCCTTCCTAGATGCTGAAAAGCCATACGGCTTTTTGGTAGGGTCGTAGGTATTTAGGCTGGGCTTTGGCAGGTTGGATTTCCACTCATCTTTCCAAGCGTCTTTCAAGCGTGGGGGATGAAAGTTGCTCACGTCCGTAGGAATTGCCACCATATAACCCTAAACGTTTCCCCTGGGTGGCGCTAATCGAGCAACAACCTTTGGCTGCTGTACCTGTCTGAATAGACCTCACAGCACGAAAACCGAGTCGCTTCACTGGAATGCAAAATGATGAATGCTTCGAAAACTATGTCACCAAGTCCCAATACAACCCCTCCAACAATAGATATTGGGCCTAACTTAATAATCTGCCAGTTAAACATTGAGGGAATAAGTCTGGCAAAGTGTTAATACCTACACAAAATTCTGACGACACATAAAGTTGATGTCTTACTAGTACAAGAAACACACGCTAAAGATGAGGATAACTTGAAGTCTAGAGGCCAGATCCCAGAATATAACATTGTTCGTCATAATGATGATGCCTTTCATTCATAAATGTAAACAAATGTGGTTAACTTTACTTGATGTTGAATTTTTTTAACCTTTAATATGTTCTCACTACTGAGGTGAAAAGTTGTATGTGTCACACGAGAGCAAAGTTATTTTACATGTCGTGTTTTTGAGTCCGTCGCTACGTTCAAGATACTAACGTAGAATCTTTCGCTTACTCAGGACTCAAAATCAACACTCGCAAGAATAACCAACTTTCCTCCCTTGTTGCACAAATACTATAGCACACATTAGTTTTTGTTTTACTCCCAAAGGAGCGTTCAGATTTGTTATAATCGGGGTAATATCCGAAAGTTACCCAAACAACGCTTGCGAACTGTCATCAATGTCAACCTGCTGACATTGACGTTTCATACAAAACACTATTCACTGTGGACGCTTTATATAGAATAAAAAGCTTGTATTATACATAAAATATAAGGTGTTACTCTCATTTTAATAGCGCCTTTTCTATTATAATCTATTTGCTTATATATTGCAATGACAAACGCTTCAAATTAAAGAAAATTTATTGTTTTGGACGTGGCTCCCGGCAAAGACAGACTTCCTTGGATTGCAACGTCTAAGTAATGTGTACCAGCACCAGCGTGTATCGGGAATGAACTCAAGATGAACTAAATAAACTGACTGCTGTAAAGCTTTTAGTTTTACGGAGCTTTATTTTTGTATTTTTAGGTTAAGGACTTTTGTTCCCATCATGAAGTTGGTAAGTTTATTTTTTTTCTATCTCATTTTAAAACAATTTTTTTGTTAGTTTTTTGTTGATATCCCTCTCTGCTCTATAAGCCAAGCGACTATATCACACTTATAAAAATACCACACAAATGCTCTTGAAACACCACACAAAAATCAGTTTCTATAAAAATCATTATAAAATGTATTACAACAAGCTGCACAATAAGTTATTTTTCACCACACCAGGTAAAAAGGCTCATTTTATTCTTTAAAAACTCATGAGGAAATTTCCTTTTGTCCAGAAGAGTGTTTCCTCATGTTAACTGGTAGAATCAAATATTAAGTGTTGATTTTGAATGATATATATTTAATAATGCTCATTTGATTTGTAAGTAAGTATGTAAGTAAACATTTTATTGTACAAGAGAAAATAAATATTGATTACATCAGATATAACATAATTTGTAATGTTTACAATTAGTATTTTCCTTGAGTTGGTATGGTAATTTTTTTTAACACATTCACTGCCAGACAAAAAACGGCTCGCTACCCCAGAAACCGGTGGTCTATAGCTGTGTACAAAACAACCCGCCCAGCGGGTTGTCCGGCATCTGAACAAAGTTCACGAGCGCCCACCAGGTGGGTTCCCGGCAGTGAATGTGTTAACTCAATGGCAAAGTTAGTTTAACTCTTGTACCTTAAAACCCTCGCAAAACAAATAGCTATTGCTAGTGATAAAAATTTATGAGTTACTAATATTAGTTTGTTTTTACAGTACTGCCTAAGCAGTGACGCAGCGAAGCCATGCTTCGTTCTATCATTCAAGGAGCTACTTATCATGCTGGATTGTGGGCTGTCGGCACATTCTGTGCTGAACTTCTTGCCACTGCCTCCAGTACCATCAGCAAGGCTTGCCAGTCTGCCTTCATACACTCCACCACATATTACAGATCCACTTTTAGAAGGGGTGAGTTACTTTGGAATAAATGGTTATTTAATCATTTGGTCCTCTTTAGGTCAAATCTTACTGGTAGTATTGATTTTAACCACTATCTAAAATAAATAAAAAGCCTTTTTATTTCTGGGTTACAGAACAAAAAATATAAAATGTTTACAACTTAATCTAGGATTTAAATCTATTATAAAAAATTATACCAGCGCTGGCATCATGGTTCGTTTTTTATCACTTGTCACTATGGCCATCACTTTTGCGCTTACATACTCGTTAGAATGTGACAGGCATGTGACAAATGATAAAGAGCCAACCATCTTAGCCCTACAGAACCCTCTTAAGATTTTTCCATTTTGTGCGGTCTTGGGCCTCCCATATCCAGTCGGCCCCACTACTTTAATTATGTCTGATAACATACTGATGAGCGTGCCAATTAACCACTATCTACAGACAAGTATTTCATCAAAATTGGTTCATAGATTTAAGCATCATAAACAAGCACAGTTAATTACACTTTTATTTATTTTATCAAGGGACAATCCTCTATTATTGGATTTCTTATCCCTTTGAACACAATGCCTATTTCGTATGGCAAGTTGTGAACTTGTCTAAAACCTTGTCAGATGATGAAGGTTGATTTGGGCTGTCGCTGGTCAGATGACGTCTTTGGCGGTAAAAAAGTTTAAGCTAATAAATTATAGGCTTTAGTCATGGCTTATTATTCAAATACAATTTAAAGATCATTCTTTCTTTTTCTAGGAGCTAAAAGAATGCTGTGGGCGCGTGTTCGTAGATTCAGCTCCAGAATGGGCCCCTCCGCTAGATAAAGTTGTAGATTTCGCACAGCTGGACGTGCTGCTGGTGTCCAACTACACCTGCATGCTAGCGCTGCCCTTCATTGTGGATACACCGGGGTTTAAAGGGCAGGTGCTTGCTACGGAGCCAACTTTGCAGATTGGGAGGTAACAACTTTTTCTCGTCACTTGTTGCCATTCTTACTGTCTTCTGTTCTGGATCACTTTTTAAACCCTAGTTTTATGATATTTAAATTAGTCAAACATGCATTTTTGTGGTAGTTGTTTTTTTTTTTCATTTTACTCACATAATACAAACACGCACACATCAGAATCATCACCAATACCTTTCTACTTTATCATATCCTCATGACTGAGGGACGTGATGACTGTGGACACTCTTCACCCGTGCTCTCCAAGCTTCTCTATTTTTGGCCCAGTGTATACTATCCTGTAATGTTGCTTTAGTTTCCGACGTTATTTTGACCACCCAACGCATGGCCATATGTCCATCTCTATAATTCCTTGGCATGCTTACAGTGATAATGAGCTTTTCCAGACTATCTGGTCCTGTTCTGCTCAAGATATTAGTTGCAAAGATATTTCCAAAAAGGAAATTAAGATATCTTTCTGTTTCTGTTTCAGATTCTACCTTGAAGAGCTCTCCGAATGGCTGTCAAACTGCAGCTCCGGCGCCGCAGCTAAACGCTGGAAGGAACTCCTTCACGTTTTACCACCACCACTGGCCCACGCTTCCAGACCCCGAGCTTGGCGTCGATTGTATTCTGCTGAGGCATTACAACGGGCGTTGGCAAGAGTACGAGTTGTTGGTTATGATGAACGCGTGGATATTTATGGCGCTTTGGATGCTACTCCAGGTATGAATTTAGACCAGTGTTGGTTTAAGAGATTTGATGCCCTAAGCTTTTTTTTGCTTAGGACAGCTCTGTGGCCTATTTGCTACGCATCTGTTTTCGTTTCGATCACTAAACAAATCTCTCATTTTCAGTGTCATCTGGCTTTTGTCTCGGCTCAGCCAACTGGGTACTGCGCTCAGCGCACGAAAAAGTAGCGTACGTCAGCGGCTCGTCTACTCTGACAACGCACCCCCGACCGATCAACCAGGCCGCATTACGTGGGGCAGATCTGCTTCTTTTGGCCGCACTCACGCAGACCCCCGCGCATAACCCGGACAACATGCTGGGTAAGAACTCCCTTAAATGAGAGCTCGTCTAGTATCAACTCTATGGCGTACTAGAGCATTTCATCTACTCTGACATCGCGCCCTCGATGATTAATCAGACCGCATTACGAGGGGCAGATCTACTTCTGTTATGCACATAACCCAGACGACATGCTCGGTAAGAAGTTTACAAAATGCTTATAGAGCGCTTATCTAATACCATCCCCCTAATGAAATGGGTTGGGCGCAGCGATTGATAATAAACATAGATGACGAACTAGCTTTGCAAAATGACCCCACACACATTGTGCCGAAGCGGGCGGGGCGTCAATTTTGTGCCGCGGAGCTATTTAGTTCGCAAATGGCGGCCCGTTGTCACAGTCGTAGTAAGAAGTATTAAAATTATATCTTTAATAAAAGAAATATGCCTTATTATGCGGATAAATGATGTGCTAGTCGTTCCAACAAACACTGGAAACAATATGGGATTACCTTTTACGTATAGCTTAGCTAGGATCATATTATTTTGATTTCTCTTGACCAAAACAGGTTTCATATGGGGATGATGTTATGCATTTTAAACAATCGTTGATATTAAGAAACTTTCATTTTAAATCAGTTCAGGTTGTTATTTTGATAATTTAAATTCGTGATAGTAAATACGAATCGTCGTTGTAGGTGGCGCTTTTTTATGTGTAGGTACATTTTTACTAAGTAAAGATCTCGCTGCTATTTATAACTTTTCGTTAAATTCGCGGAAGGCTGGACCGATTTGGCTAATTTTGGTATTGGAATATTTCTAGGTCCAGGGACGATTTGAACGGTGAAAAAATATGGAAAGAATGCAAGTGTGGGTGTTAAACCTACGTGGATCGTAAATAATAATGCACGCACTTAATAAACAATATGTAATGTCCGAATTACAGTTAATAAGTTATTATTAAACACAAGCGGTTAGCACAGGCAGTTCACCGAAACACTAGTTAGGTTCATGCACCATACCATTTATATTAGTCCGTGAATCCATAGGCTAGTATCACGATAAGCTACTAATCAAGTACGCGGATAGGATTTAACTAGCGCTGACGATGCGCGAGCGATCGATCCCGTGACGTAGGTAACACTGATGACGGACGCGGGCGGCGCGGCGCACGCGTTACCGCAACGGTTGCCAGCCCGCGCGCCGCCATGAGCCGCCGTCGGCTGTCGTGAGTGGGTCTACACGAAAAAGGTTTTGTGACTCTGTTTGTTTGCCACACAAAGAAATTAGTAAAAACAATAATGATATTTCCCCATTCCCATACAAACTGTTCCTACGACGACGTGTTCAATACGAATATCTGCATGAACGATACAATGTATTAATTGGTTCGGAGGCTTAATTGCCTTTCAACACGTGGGACAAATGAACAAATAATAAGCCTGTATATTAATACTATTTAAAATAAAATAACAAATTATCATAAAAAAATATTGCATTTAAAACGTTCTATATCGCATGAAACCGTCTACGTGGAGTTGGTTTCCATTGTCATGTATTTTCAAGTGTCAATGCTACAGCCAATCACAGCGCCTTATTTTATAATAGACCAATCGTAGTTTGGGTGGTTTAAATTGACTAATCATGGTCAAACGAAGTTTCGTCGAAGAAAACAAGACCTCAACATTGACGAGTTGCAATTGGTCCGTTATGAGTACTGCGTGTTTTAATAGTGGGGCCACTTTTACGCTGATATTTTGTTTGAGATTAGTCTTCTATGTTTTTTTCGTTCGCTGGTTGGGCGTAAGAATTTCTTTACAAAATTGTTATAAAGCGCTCATCTAGTATCGACTCCATAACAAAATGGCGTAAGTGAGTGACTCATCTATATACCAACTTACTACTTCTCTAAAACCAAGCCCAAATATGCAATAATTTTTCTAAAGCATGCATTTCTCTCTTGACAGGTGACTTATGCGTCCACTGCGCAACAACCCTCCGCGGCGGCGGCGGCGTTCTACTACCGGTCTACCCTTCAGGCGTCCTCTACGATCTGCTGGAATGTCTCGGCGCTCACCTGGAAGCGGCAGGCTTGGCGCATGTGCCTCTATACGTGCTTAGTGAGGTGGCCGACGCGTCGCTGGCTTACTCTAATATACTGGCTGAATGGGTCAGCCAGGCCAAGCAGGCTAAGGTAACTACCCGTCTACCCTTCTGGCGTTTTCTTCGATCTACTGGAGGATCTGGAAGCTCATCTAGAGACGGCAGGCTTAGCGCACGACCCGCTAATCGTGCTAACTTAGGTCGCGGAAGTGTTGCTGGCTTATTCTAATATACTGGCTGAGTGGGTCAGCCAGGCCAAGCAGGCTAAGGTAATTAACTACACGTCTACCCTTCTGGCGTTCTCTTTGATTTACTGGAGTGTCTGGGAGCTCATCTAGAGACGGCAGGCTTAGCGCACGACCCGCTATTCGTGCTAACTTAGGTCGCGGGAGTGTTGCTGGCTTATTCTAATATACTGGCTGAGTGGGTCAGCCAGGCCAAGCAGGCTAAGGTAATTAACTACACGTCTACCCTTCTGGCGTTCTCTTTGAGTGTCTGGGAGCTCATCTAGAGACGGCAGGCTTAGCGCACGACCCGCTATTCGTGCTAACTTAGGTCGCGGGAGTGTTGCTGGCTTATTCTAATATACTGGCTGAGTGGGTCAGCCAGGCCAAGCAGGCTAAGGTAATTAACTGCACGTCTACCCTGCTGGCGTTCTCTTTGATTTACTGGAGTGTCTGAGAGCTCATCTAGAGACGGCAGGCTTAGCGCACGACCCGCTATTCGTGCTAACTTAGGTCGCGCAGGCGTCGCTGGCTCATTCCAATATACTGGCGGAGTGGGTCAGCCAGGCCAAGCAGGCTAAGGTAACATTTTGAAGGAAAATACTGGAGAGAATTGTTAATACAAACAAACTACACAATGATCATGATTTGAACTGTCTAATCTTTTTTTATACCACGTCGTGAGCAAACAGGCATACGGCCCACCTGGCTGATTCATTAATAATACATTACTGCTTCTAGTGTGCCTAAGCTGGAAGGATGCAGTTGTAACTATAACTATAAATCCATTCTCAATGTCATCCATTTAAATTGCTCATTTTACAGGTATACCTTCCCGAAGAACCCTTCCCGCACGCAGCCCTGGCCCGCGGAGGCCGCCTCCGACACGCGCGGAGGCTCCACGACGACGCCTTCAGCCGGGACTTCCGGCAGCCGTGCGTCGTGTTCGCCGGACACCCGAGTCTGAGATTCGGCGCTGCTGTACATCTTGTGGAACTGTGGGCGCAGAACCCTATGCACGCTGTTATATTCACTGGTAAATAAGAATACTTCATTTAAAGTCTAGAATTATACTGTATAAGTGAAAGTGTAAAAGGCATCCGAACGTCAGTCTTCGCCCGACCTTGTTTGACTATTTCTCCGAATGTCGGGTTTCGCCCGAGCTTATAATGCCGCTGCCGGCCCTCTGTATGTGAGCGCGCGCTCCGAACGTCGGGTTTAATCGCTGCAGGCGCTCTGTTCGTAGAAGTACTAGAGATTCGAAGGCCATTGCTTGATAGATAAATTAATATACATGTTTGTTCACAGAACCTGACTTCCCATACTTAGAAGCGCTGGCACCGTTCCAACCGCTCGCCATGAAGGCTTTCCACTGCCCCATCGACACGTCCCTCAACTACAGCCAGGCTAACAAACTAGTCCGAGAGTTGCGGCCTCGAGAACTGGCGTTACCGGAGCAATATGCTGCACCTACTTCGGGACCCGCTAGGTATGTTCATATCGCTATGACGTTCCACTGCCCCATCGACACTGACGGTTATTGGCTGGTATTTCACTCAATTAAGGCTTTTATTAAGACATTACTCCTTCCCTGAATCTAATGTCTGAAACAGAATTTAGTAAATCAATAGCCGGGTCCACACGGCGAGCATACGCGCGAGGCAATTTCCTCACGCACAATACGGCCGAGGCACGTCTACACTGGCCGGTTTGCGCGTGAGGAAATTGCCTCGCGCGTATGCTCGCCGTGTGGACACAGCTATTAACTGGCATCTGTATTTTGTGTCTTTTAGTTCAAGTACAAGAAAACACGTGACGTGTAAATGTACATGTTTATGGTTCCGATTTAGGCCACAAGATGGCAGACTCTCAAAAATTCAAAGAATTTATTTGCATAGAACACAGTAATATAAAGGTCTTACAAGATAAAAGAAAATCCGTGCATTCAGCCTGCATATAATATAAAATAAAAATAAAAATATAATATAAAAATAGAAAATAATTTAAAAATATCAAAATTACACAATGTCAAGTAAAATAATAATCGAGGGTCGAAGTTAAACAAAATGTCAAAGTTATAATAAATAAAATAGAATTTACAATATTTCCTGAATATGAATGTCATTATCAACTAGAAATTTCAGCAGCATGTCAGTTGTGATCTAAATATTTTTGTACACTATAGAAACAATTATCAAGAAGCCGAGCAGGGCCTCCAACGCGCACGGTCACTATAAGAAATACTATGCCACACGCGACTTAAGCGTACAATTTGACTTGCAAGAGAAGGGAGGAGTTGTAACGTTTTTCGTCTATTCCAGACCGCACATCAGCGCCGACGTGCCCACGGTGGTGCTGCGGCGCGGCGGCGCGCGGGCGGTGGGGCTGCGGCGCCGCGCCGCGCGCGGGCTGCTGGCCGGCGCGCTGGCGCAGGCCCTGCAGCCCCGCCAGCTGCGGCCCGGCCTGCGCGCGGCGCCGCTGCAGGCGCTGCTGGCGCTGCGGGACTCGCGGCTGGAGCTGCAGCCGGTGGAGCCCGTCCCGAGGCTGCCCGGGGACGCGGCGCCGGAACCGGCGCGCTTGGAGTGGGGAGATTTAGGTAAGCTTTTTAGTAAACGCGGGAATTTGGGTGGGAGATTTTTTTTTTTGTTAGGGATTGAACTATCGGATAAGATAAGGAATTGAGAGATAAGAAAGATAACAAATATTACAGACATACTTGCTCGTATTGACCATCTAAAGTGCCCATCCAATTACAAGATAGAAAGACAACATTCGTCTGACTCTGGGGCCGTACTGGATGAGGGTTGCTGCAGACAGAGCCCAATGGAGACAGTTGGAGGAGGCCTGTGTCTTAACGGCACACCAAACTCGGGGATATACTATAATTATAAAATACTCATTTGAAATTTATATATATATATATATACTTTGGTATAAATGGCTTTATTATAACTGTCGTCGAAACATTTAAGGTATTTTTTTTTGTAAATTCCGTACGTAACTATTTCACTAACTACAATATACAATATCTACACGATGCTTTCAATACGATGGCTTCTGGGGTGTCATTATGTTACCAGAAAATTTCTAAACGTATCCCAAAGACACAAATATTCACTTACGAGTGTTGCTGAGCCTTTATAACGCGGCTTTATATTTCCCCCCTGATTTTCTACTTTATTTCAAATTGAGACGATTCAATTTTGCATAAACCCTGACACCCTTATACCTTATGTAATACTTACTAATACTTCAATACACTAACGCCGTAGCGCCCATGTACTTCGCAATCCACGGTACTCCGCAACCCACGGTACTCGGGGCCGACATTCTGTACAATAACACATTCCCATTTACAATCGTATTTGTTCCAGACGTGGAGCGCCTCGTCCGCGAGTTAGCCCGCGAAGGCCTCGGCGAGGCGCGCGTGGAGCCGGCGGCGGGCGGCGGGCGCGCCGTGCACCTGCCGCGCCACGACACGCTCGTGGTGGCCGAGCGCGGCAGCACGCACGTGTTCTGCGAGGCAAGAGCCCGGCCGCATGTGAGGCTGAAGCTGCGTAAGGCGCTCGCTGCGTGTTTGAATCACCTTTAACTTCAGCTGCGAGTCAAGCCCGCGGTACCTGCCGAGGCACGACACACTGGTCGTAGCTGAACGAGGCAGCACGCATGTGTTCTACGAGGCAAGAGCGAGGCAGCATGTGAGACTGAAGTTGTGTAATCATCTTTAACTTAAAAATATAACATCAGACACGAGTTAAGCCCGCAGCAGCCGGTGGCCGCGCCGTATACCAGCCGAGGCATGACACACAAGTCGTAGCTGAGCGGGACAGCACACATGTATTCTGCGAGGCAAAAGTGAGACCGGATATGAGGTTGAAGTTGCTCGCTGCGTGTTTCAATCAATTGTAATGCAAAAAACTTACAAACATTAATAACATCTGCCGCGCCAAGATACGGTTGTAGATGAGTGAGCCACCACATATGTTCTGCGAGGCAACAGCGAGATTCAACAATTATTACACACCCATTTATCTTTTCAACGCCGTATCCAACACAAAAGCTGTTTATTGGACGCCACGTCACCAAAGTGTCAAAAATGAAATTAAACTTTATGCATATGCAATTATGTCTATGTTGCTCTGTGATCTGTGACAGATATATATATCCGTCATTGGCGTCAAAAAGGTTAAGGTGCTCGCTATTGGACCATACTCCGACAAAATTTCTAGCCTCCCTGTATCTACCTACTCGTACAAATGCATGGCGCTCGCGAACTAACTCCACCACTTAGTTATGACGTATTTTAATTATACTGAAAAAAGGGTTCTCTATTGGGATACATCGACAAATTTCGGATGTACTGTCGCCATCAAATATATCGGAGCGGCCGAGGTGCTCATAAATATCTGAACACGCCTATGTTGTCAAGGCGCTAGAGTGCGTGCTCAGATATTTTTGAGCACCTTGGCCGCTCTGATATATCTGATAGCGACTGTACCAGTATTTTGTAATTTATAATAAGGTAATATTAGGCCGAATAAAATTTAATTTGAAATATAATAGATCTTGTTTTAATAACTATTGAAATAAGAAATGAAACAAACGGCTGCGTTAATATTGCATTTATACCATAAATAAATATTTTAACACTTATACATTATGTAATAAGTAATAATAAAACCAACTAAAATAGTGTTGTGATAACAAACGCCCGCACGAGCTGGCAACAGCGCAAATAAATCCGCACCATCGTCTACAGCTAACAATTTTGTAAATCC
Organism: Cydia pomonella; assembly: GCF_033807575.1. Lineage (NCBI taxonomy): Eukaryota > Metazoa > Arthropoda > Insecta > Lepidoptera > Tortricidae > Cydia > Cydia pomonella. Next base: position 3,713,285 of record NC_084708.1, read on the forward strand.
TATTAGTGGCCATCAAATACATCAGAGCGGCCGAGGTGCTCACATATATCTGAACACACCTCTATTGTGAAGGCGTTCGAGCGCGTGTTCAGATATTTTTGAGCACCTCGGCTGCTCCGATAAATCTGATGGCGATTGTAAAAGGACTGATCATTCAAAATAAATTATGTTAGTGCGCGATAAATAAAGTCAAAATAATAAAAAATAAATTGCCCTGGCAATTTTTTCTCGTCTTATAAAATAAAAATTGTAATACGAAAATACTTCGGGTAAACTCATTTAAAATTGTATCATTGTCCAGTCAAACTGCTTGAAATTTTAAGCAAAAACCTTTTTAAGAGATCTTAATAAGTCACGCGGCCAATGCAGCCATACTAAATTTACATTACATTACAGATGGAACAATTAACGCATAAGCCACCCATCGCACTCCGTTACATAAAGTAAGATTGAGACAGAAACAGCTCGCGCGGCGCGTTTTCGACAATATACACCTACTGAATAATCGCCTACGGTGCCGCCATAGCGGCCGCTCATATATCACCCTTGCTTTTGACTAATATAGCTCTCGCAGTGTAGAAAGAGGCGAATAGGCGGGTTCACACAGAGCGAACATACGCGCGAGGCAACTTCCTCGCGTACAAAATGGTCAGTGTAGACGTGCCTAGTGACGCCATCTTGCCGAGCAAATTGGTTTGGGTGCGGCAAACGTGCTGAGGCAAAAGTCCGGGCGTTTGCCGCGCGAGGAAATTTCCTCGCGAGGCTGCTCGCTCTGTGTGGACCCGCCTAATGACACGAAAACATGTATGGGATACACACGGGTATAACTAGTATAGAAACTATGTATATAGATAGTGAATTATGGTCAAAGACGCCTAAGATTGCTTCTGCAATGAAGAGAATGGGCCAGATGCAGCAGTGGCCGGGTGGCTTGGAAGTTATGGCGTTATCCACGAAAGATGCCGGTTTCGACCTCTTAGACCGCGAGCCAGGAACAGATTTCTATGACCAATCGCCTCCCGGGCGAAAATTCGTATAGTGGTTAACGGCTATGTATGATGAACCCTCGTGGACGTCAGATGCCGCTCCGTTGGTGGGTTGAGAAATGGCAGCGACCGAAACATGAAAAAAAATTGTCATGGCCTCCCTTTTGATACTTAGTCAGATGATAGTTCAGTTGCTAAATTGCTAATTAAAAAACGTCAGCCGGTTGTATCGCGGTGATAATGACCTTACTATAATAGCAATAACAAATCACGAAACTTTGCATGTAGATTACGCGATTTAAACAATACGCATACTTTGCGGACATAAAGTGGTAAGGCGCATATTTTTTACATGTTCATGTCATCAACTGGCGGTTTTTCCACCGCGGTACAAACGGCTGACTATTTTTTTAATTCATGATAGCATATAAACTATCATCTGACAAAGTATCCGCCGGGAGGCGATGACTGACGAAATATGCTCCTGGCTCGCGGTCTATCTACAATGACTACAATAGCAGGCTTATGTCCGATTCCCACCGACCGGCTAGGGCCGGACCGCACCGCAGCGCATTTTCAGTGTCTATACATTATGCATGGCAGATGGAGTCCGTCCGGAGCCGTCCGCGTCCGAGAGGAGCCGACCGGCTTACCGCCATACAAATGTGAAACGCGCTCCGATTCCGCCCGTTCTATGGGAATCGTACTTAAGTCATTGTTTCTTTAGTGTATGACATTTTCAATTTACAAGAATTATGTATTTTAAATGGCGTTTCATATCAAGACGTGCTGTGTGTGTGTGTGTCCTCTCTCTATAGTGCGACACCTATATGTATCAATTTTAACCAAAAGGTACCACTATTCAGTGACACAAGACACTACTAGCACAAAGCAAAAAAAAAAAAAGTGGTACCCTTTGAACAAGTACAGAGAGTATTAGCACAAGGCATTCGTCCCTCTCGCACTTACATACTCGCTAGAAAGAGACGCAGTCGACGAAGCGACATCACACAGGTAACATTAGAATAAAATTTCAACCGAAGAGATGAAAATTGAACCAAAAATACTCTAATATATGATTTTAAAATATAAAAACCAGTTCCAAATCAAGAGGTATTTCATAACACACAATTTTACGTACAATCTGACTAGATTTGAAATCGAATAGGAAGTATTACTGCAATATTCTGCCTTCAGAGAGCAGCATTATCACATATCCTAAACCATAGAGTAACTTATGCTTTAAACAGCTTTTTGAGATGTTTTCTCTATAACATTGATGCATCAAGGTTTGTTTCAGAGGCTTCAAATCGAAATCTACCTCTTTATCGCTCGAAAATGCAAGAGTGATAGAGGCAGACACCGAAACTTCGATTTTCGTGTTTCGCGATAGGCCCTCAGTATATGCTAGAGGTGCCCCCTACGCAGAGTTTTGCTTAATATTCCCTATGTTGGCGCGGGTGGAACTTGGATTTTTTGCGTCTTTATAAATTGTTTTTGTCGTATATATTTTCATGAATATTATATTTTTGGTTCAACTCCCAAAAGCCTAGTGCTAATCTGACCGGTATCACAATGGACATGGTAATTTACAGTGCATCTAATTCTTAACTAGGTACACAAATTACTTGAATTTATTTTTGTGAACTGTTTTCATAAGGGCATATAGTCAGAGTCTATATAAAATGGCTAAAGGTATCAATAGAAATGGCTAGAATATTGACTGGACACTGTAAGTCGAAAAAACACATGTTATAAATTGGAAATAAACAAGATGCGACATGCAGGTTCTGCTAGGAGTCAGAGGAAACTGGAATGCACATTCTCTGTTCCTGTGGACCAGTCATGTCAAATAGAAGTACCTAATCATGGCGGCACGTATTGCAACCCTATGAGGTACAGAACATTACGGCCCAATGAATCTGGAACTTCCTGGATTCAACGGGCATTGGTAATGAACTTTAAAGGGCTGTCACAATAGTTCACTGCTTGGACGACGTGGCACTCAAAAGGCCAGCAACTACATATAGTATCTGCCAACACGAATATTCTCAGAAAAATTTTTTTTGACCAAATCTATATATTTCTCTGTATATTTAGGTATTTAAATAAAAGTAAACAAAATCTACCCTCAAATGGCTCCCATTACATGATCAAATAATGTAGGTTAAAGTCAGGTTGTTCAGTTACAGATCCAAGCGGTTTTGTATTTGGTTGGTTAACCGATGTTATAACTACCCGAATACGTACAAATTGTTTGTTTACTTTTATTTCAATATCTAAATATACAGTGTATAAACGCAATCATCTGCAATTTCGATTTTATTGATTAATCAATCTCTAAAAAACATGCTTATAAAGAATAATAAATTAATAATTTCCATGTGTTTTTTTTTTGCGGGAGCTATGTACTTGTAATGCCATTTAGCCAGGCTACTTTGCTCTTTAGCCATATTTATTTACCCCGACCAAACCGTGTAGTTTTTTACTAACATACAATTTTGAGTTTTGATATGGATATTTCGTCTTACGCTAAGCTCTGTCTCGGCATTTCAAAATTACACGTAAATACAATTCGATCGGGTTTTTGATGAATTTAAGTTAATGTTAGATAGATTAGACCGCCCGCACACTATAGAATTTGGACATTAGATTTAGAGCAAGACCAAGATAAGTTGGCAGCGATTTTGATAGCCCAGCCTGTGTAAATGTTAAGTAAACGTCATAATTCCATAGAAGTTTGACGTTTAAAATAACACTCTCACGTCAAAATCGCTGCCAACTTATCTTGGTCTGACTCTAGTAGATACACATTTATCATTAACAGCTGTACATTAAAAATGATACATAAATAAGTCAATCTGAGTATGAGAGGCCTAACCTAAAATTCGACAGTAAGAGAACATGTAAACGACCCGATCAAATTGGCACGATTCGTACGATTGCAAGTTTAAGTAGGAAATACATTAGTTAAAGCCTGACCAGTTATATATGACCACGCGCCATATTGCGGAATTTCATTGGAACTAAATTTTTCATACTAAACTGAACTGTCATGAGAAAAAAGCGGCCTCATGACAATGATCATATATTTCTGGTCGGGTTTAAATATCAAACGAAGTATAACAACACACAATTTTTTAGGTACTGGGCTATAATATAACCACGAAAACCGATATTCGAAAATTTCGAGCAACTCTATCACTCTTTGATTGGAGTAAAAGAGAAAAATTCCCGTGTGCGAACATCGATGTTCGCGGTAGGCCCTCTGATGTGCCGTCAGAAAGTTTCCATTGTGGGGAAATTTCCTTAAGGGAAATTTTAGGAATTATATTGTTGTATGGGAATATAAATTTTCCTTTTACAAAATGAAAGTTTCCTTTGTCAATTGTTAAAATTTCCGAAAACTTTTTTTAGAAACTACAACTTTTATATCTGCTATTTTGGGGGTAGTACAACTGGGTAGACGCTGTCTCTCTTTAATTGTAGTCTAAAGAAAGAGATAGTAAGCGATAGATACAAAATCGACCGAAGCCGAGATTTAGAGCATGAACCCGAGAAAATATCAATAAACTATGTTAAAAAAATATCGTTATGAATACTATTTCAGTATAAAAATATTTACTAAAATTGGTCAAAACATACAAATTCAACGTCGAAAAATATAATTGACGCATCTATTTCAACATTTAGTACCTTATTTCTTTGTGAGGTTCATAATATCTACAGATTTTACGACAAAATCTTGTATTTTCTCGGGTTAACATCGGGTAGTGTGTAAGCGCTCTAATCGTCCAGGTGCCTACACAAAAATGACAATTTCTCAACTCAAGACTCTAGAACTTAAGTTGTTTTGGTTTGAGGTCGCAATCAGTCCACATACAATACGGTTCACGTGTTTTAGCCCAGACTCGACAGAGCAGCGCCGTAAGGTCATATACATAGATAGATATATATTACTATATATTTTATGTATATTATGCATAAATCGTTATCGCGGGGGCAACAACGATATTATACATAGATCGTTATCACGGGAGCAACAACGATTTGACAGTACTGAAAAATTTGACAAACAAAAGTGACACTCTTATCGAGAAACGTTTATGAGTTCAAAATGTAGCAGTTGGAAATTTAGATAAAATGTTGGTCATCTATTACGAAAATCAAAATAAAATATTTTAGAAAGCAAATACCGATATCAAATTAAATATATTGGTAACTTATTATTCAAGTTGATACGTTGACTCATAGGTAAGTATTTACATGTGAAATAAGAGTTTTATTAAACTTTTCCAACGAAAACTTCATGAAAAAGATGAAGTACATCTGGTCGTAACTGGTGACCGAGGAGGCGGCGGCTTCCTCGCACAACGTATCAGTATTGCGATACGAGGAACTGCTGCCAGCATCCTTGATACAACGCCTCAAGGGCCTATTTTAAATATATAAGCTAGTTATAGTAATTGTCTGTATATATCCATTACGTATATTGTTATTCACATCTTAAGAGGTTTAGAATGTGTAGGCAGAATATCCCGTTTATATAAAAACAGGCATTCTGTTACATGTGTTCTTTGACAGGCTTGCTTTTGCTCCCGCGATAACGATGTACTCATATGAGTCTGCCTGTGACCACGGACGTAATGTCACGTTCGAAACGTCAGGCCAAATAATAAAAGTGTACGCATTTAAGTCCCGATTCAGTTTTATAAATTAATAAATTATGAGTGAAAGCAGCGTTAGTTTAAATCAATATGCAGTAAGATTAGTTTTTAACCCCCCGACAGAAAAAGAGGGGTGATATATATTTGACCTCAATGTCTGTCTGTGTCATCGTAGCTCTAGCTCCAACGGATGGACCGATTCCGATGCGGTTTTTTTTACGTGAAAGTGAATTTCTTTGCGATAATTCGTAGTGTTTGAGCGAAATTGATCCAGAAATTTGTAGAATATCAGCTCGTTTCTCATTTTAGAAAGCCATTTTTGGCATATGATTGATTTTTGGCATAATGCGTAGTTTTTTAAATTAAAAATTATTTATTGAATATGAATAGTTATATTTGATGGATGATTTTAGTCAAGAAAAGTCCTGACAGTCAAAGATCCGATATTCTCCAGGGCTCCCATATGGCTCTTCGGACGTCTTTGATATTGTTTCGCGACTTTTTGTACTGATGTTTGGTCAAAACATGTACAGGCTAGGCGTTATAAAGTGTTTACAAGACCGCGAGGTCACCACTCACACAGACAAGCAGACAGGCGTTTTATACGCGCATATAAGCTCGTTTTTCGAAGCGCGTACAGGCCAAATGTAGCGAAATGTAGCGCGCGTGTATTATATACGCGCATAAAAAAAACGCTAATCTGAAACCGCCCTTACTCATAAACACGGTACAAGCCCCAATTTTTTTATACTACGTCGGTGGCAAACAATCATGCGGCCTGCCTGATGGAAAGTAGTCTCGTCTGTGTACGCCTGCAACTCCAGAGAGCCAAGTTAAGTCCAGATCTACGCGTTAAGGTTAATATCGGCAAACAGATCGCCTCGGGAGGCAACAGTGAGGGCGTAGTGCGTGTGTAACTTTTGCAGGTCAAGTCCAGGTCTACGCGTTAAGGTCGATATCAGCAAACAAATCGCCTCGAGAGGCGACAGTGAGCGCGTAATGCGTGTATAATTATTGCAGGTAAAGTCCAGGTCTACGCGTTAAGGTCGATATCAGCAAACAAATGGCCTCGGGAGGCGACAGTGAGCGCGTAATGCGTGTATAATTATTGCAGGTCAAGTCCAGGTCTACGCGTTAAGGTCGATATCAGCAAACAAATCGCCTCGAAAGGCGACAGCGAGCGCGTAGTGCGTGTATAATTATTGCAGGTCAAGTCCAGGTCTACGCGTTAAGGTCGATATCAGCAAACAAATCGCCTCGGGAGGCGACAGTGAGCGCGTAATGCGTGTATAATTATTGCAGGTCAAGTCCAGGTCTACGCGTTAAGGTCGATATCAGCAAACAAATCGCCTCGGGAGGCGACAGTGAGCGCGTAATGCGTGTATAATTATTGCAGGTCAAGTCTAGGTCTACGCGTTAAGGTCGATATCAGCAAACAAATCGCCTCGGGAGGCGACAGTGAGCGCGTAATGCGTGTATAATTATTGCAGGTCAAGTCTAGGTCTACGCGTTAAGGTCGATATCAGCAAACAAATCGCCTCGGGAGGCGACAGTGAGCGCGTAATGTGCGTGTAACTGCTGTAGTAGTTCACGCTCGTCCAGAGGTTCCAGGGCTTCGACGCGGGCGCGCTCTTCTTCGCTTAGCGAGCGCCATACCTGTGCACACACACACTCTTGGTTTTAGTTGCATACTTTTAAAGAACTAAACGATTGTGCTCGTGCCACTCATAATAATGAGAAAATCAGAGTGTTTCGAAATCATATGTATAAAATATAATATTTTAGTATCCGGCAATATTTAATACCGAGTGATAGACCACAGAAACCATTTTTACCATTACTTACAGAACAAAACATTGGAAAATTTGACGGCCCGTAAATTAAAAAATTCGATAAAAATATGTACGAGTACCTACTTACTATGCACGTCGTTCGAGAAATATTTCATGGTTGTTTACTGACCAATCACGACAGAAGGTCTGCTAATGCCGCGCGCCAACCTCGCCACACCCGAGCGACCAGGTTCCGTATCAGATCGTAAATGAACCTTATTACTACGTCACAAGGCCCAATATTGAGTGTGTTACCGCTACGCACCGTGTCCATGTCCCAGCTGCGAGCCATGTCGCCCACCTCGCACACCCGAGCGACCAGGTTCCGTATCAGGGGGCCTACCGCGAAAACCGAAATTCGCAAATTGCGGGGATCTTTCTCTTTTACTCTTAGTAAGACGTCATTAGAGTGACAGAGAAAAATGCCCGCAATTGACGAATTTCGATTTTCCTGGTAGCCGCCCAGATCATGAATGAACCTTATTACTACGTCAGAAGGCCCACTATTGAGTGTGTTACCGCTACGCACCGTGTCCATGTCCCAGCCGCGCGCCGTGTCGTACCCGGCGGCCAGCAGGCGGGCGGCCGCGGCGCCCGGCGCGTCCATGTGCCGCGCGCCCACCTCCCTCACCCGAGCGACCAGGTTCCGTATCAGATCGTGAATGAACCTTATCACTAGGTCACAAGGCCCACTATTGAGTGTGTTACCGCTACGCACCGTGTCCATGTCCCAGCCGCGCGCCGTGTCGTACCCGGCGGCCAGCAGGCGGGCGGCCGCGGCGCCCGGCGCGTCCATGTGCCGCGCGCCCACCTCCCTCACCCGAGCGACCAGGTTCCGTATCAGATCGTGAATGAACCTTATCACTAGGTCACAAGGCCCACTATTGAGTGTGTTACCGCTACGCACCGTGTCCATGTCCCAGCCGCGCGCCGTGTCGTACCCGGCGGCCAGCAGGCGGGCGGCCGCGGCGCCCGGCGCGTCCATGTGCCGCGCGCCCACCTCCCTCACCCGAGCGACCAGGTTCCGTATCAGATCGTGAATGAACCTTATCACTAGGTCACAAGGCCCACTATTGAGTGTGTTACCGCTACGCACCGTGTCCATGTCCCAGCCGCGCGCCGTGTCGTACCCGGCGGCCAGCAGGCGGGCGGCCGCGGCGCCCGGCGCGTCCATGTGCCGCGCGCCCACCTCCCTCACCCGAGCGACCAGGTTCCGTATCAGATCGTGAATGAACCTTATCACTAGGTCACAAGGCCCACTATTGAGTGTGTTACCGCTACGCACCGTGTCCATGTCCCAGCCGCGCGCCGTGTCGTACCCGGCGGCCAGCAGGCGGGCGGCCGCGGCGCCCGGCGCGTCCATGTGCCGCGCGCCCACCTCCCTCACCCGAGCGACCAGGTTCCGTATCAGATCGTGAATGAACCTTATCACTAGGTCACAAGGCCCACTATTGAGTGTGTTACCGCTACGCACCGTGTCCATGTCCCAGCCGCGCGCCGTGTCGTACCCGGCGGCCAGCAGGCGGGCGGCCGCGGCGCCCGGCGCGTCCATGTGCCGCGCGCCCACCTCCCTCACCCGAGCGACCAGGTTCCGTATCAGATCGTGAATGAACCTTATCACTAGGTCACAAGGCCCACTATTGAGTGTGTTACCGCTACGCACCGTGTCCATGTCCCAGCCGCGCGCCGTGTCGTACCCGGCGGCCAGCAGGCGGGCGGCCGCGGCGCCCGGCGCGTCCATGTGCCGCGCGCCCACCTCCCTCACCCGAGCGACCAGGTTCCGTATCAGATCGTGAATGAACCTTATCACTAGGTCACAAGGCCCACTATTGAGTGTGTTACCGCTACGCACCGTGTCCATGTCCCAGCCGCGCGCCGTGTCGTACCCGGCGGCCAGCAGGCGGGCGGCCGCGGCGCCCGGCGCGTCCATGTGCCGCGCGCCCACCTCCCTCACCCGAGCGACCAGGTTCCGTATCAGATCGTGAATGAACCTTATCACTAGGTCACAAGGCCCACTATTGAGTGTGTTACCGCTACGCACCGTGTCCATGTCCCAGCCGCGCGCCGTGTCGTACCCGGCGGCCAGCAGGCGGGCGGCCGCGGCGCCCGGCGCGTCCATGTGCCGCGCGCCCACCTCCCTCACCCGAGCGACCAGGTTCCGTATCAGATCGTGAATGAACCTTATCACTAGGTCACAAGGCCCACTATTGAGTGTGTTACCGCTACGCACCGTGTCCATGTCCCAGCCGCGCGCCGTGTCGTACCCGGCGGCCAGCAGGCGGGCGGCCGCGGCGCCCGGCGCGTCCATGTGCCGCGCGCCCACCTCCCTCACCCGAGCGACCAGGTTCCGTATCAGATCGTGAATGAACCTTATCACTAGGTCACAAGGCCCACTATTGAGTGTGTTACCGCTACGCACCGTGTCCATGTCCCAGCCGCGCGCCGTGTCGTACCCGGCGGCCAGCAGGCGGGCGGCCGCGGCGCCCGGCGCGTCCATGTGCCGCGCGCCCACCTCCCTCACCCGAGCGACCAGGTTCCGTATCAGATCGTGAATGAACCTTATCACTAGGTCACAAGGCCCACTATTGAGTGTGTTACCGCTACGCACCGTGTCCATGTCCCAGCCGCGCGCCGTGTCGTACCCGGCGGCCAGCAGGCGGGCGGCCGCGGCGCCCGGCGCGTCCATGTGCCGCGCGCCCACCTCGCCGCACCCGCGGGAGACTAGGTTGCGTATCATTACCTCGCCGAACTACAATTAAAAATAACTTGGTCTTTTTAGCCCGTACCCAAAGATATATATATACAAGAAATGCTCGTTTAAAGGTATAAGATAAACTAAATCACATATTCTTTACCAATATCCAGACTCGACTATATATAAAGTTCATTATCAGTGATCGGAACTATGGGAGTAAAACTTTAACAAAACTTGTTAAGCGGACATAAAATAGTGCATACAGCCCTAAAAATATTCATGTCCATAGGGATAGGAATAGTATAGTACTTACAGCCATAAAAATATTTACATTCATAGATATTGGAATATTTTTAAGACTATAAGCACTCTTTTTACGTCCGCTTGATAAGTTTTGTTAAAGTTTTACTCCCATAGTTCCGATCACTGTTCATTATACAAAACTTTAGTAAATATTTAATTTGAGCCATCATTTTTAACTGACTTGGAAGTGAGGTGGTTTTATTTCAAATGGGAATATTGGGATTAGTCGGATTTTGTAACGTGTTCCTAGATAGTACTATTTGAAACCCTATACTCGTTAACTCACCTTGTCGTCGAGATTGCACTGCTCATACACAACAAGCACCTGCTTGGGGAACTGCTGCGCCAAAAGTCGGAGTAATCTGTAGACAAGAGTAAATCAGATCAAAACCCACTCTCAAACTCCAAGTTCTACCACCTACCTAGGACCTACTCCAAGCTTGGGACTCTATTCAATTACGTGAGGCAATGTAGTTTTTTCGCTTGGGCACGGTTACAGTTTTCATCTCAATACAATTTATAACATTACGACGCAATTGAACAGCTACCGTTCAGGGCCGGCGGTCAGGGAGCGCAGCACGCCGGGCTCATCGCGCAGGTACATGCAGAATAGAATAACCCTACAATTACCTGTTAGCTGCGTCCTCCCGGAGATACACCAGTACGCATTCAGCCAGCACTAGGGTTGGCGCGTCTGGTCGAGCGCTAGCGGCGGTGAGGGCGCGCAGCACGCCGGGCTCGTCACGCAAATCCACGCCGCACAGGTGGTAACCATCGGCGTGGAGGTCGGCGCCGCCGGCGCGGATGGCTACTTCACCGTCTAAGATATAAACATTGTTGGGTGCGCATTAAAAATAACAACACTAAAATAATATAAGTTCCGAAAAACTCATTGGTACGATTTGAACCCGCGACCTCCAGATTGAAAGTCGGACGTCATATCCACTCGGCCACCACCGCTTCAACAACACTATCCAATAAAAATGTTTCTCCTTTTCGTAGTCCCCAAAAAACATTTAACGAAAAGGAACCAACTGCCCAAAACAAAATGCCAAGACTCCCGAGAAGAAAATGCATGAGTTCTTGTAAAATTAAATCACTATGGTTATGCCTATACTATTTTAATAATTGCCTCGATTTCTCCAATATCTGATCATTAGATCCTAACCTATATAATTTACCAACTATGATAGAAAAAAATTATTTTCTAAATTAATTAAATTCTTCTTAAGTTCTTATATGAACAAAATGCAATTTAACTATTATTCATTCAAGAAATACTTCACCTACCTTCATTGGTGATTTTCTCAAGCAGCTGCTTATTCCGCTTTATAATCTGGCACTTTTTGGCGGTGACTGTGGGAAAGTCCAGCTCAATGAAGTTGCCAACGGCCTGTGTGACGTCACGGAGCCGCCAGAACAGAGTGTCAAACCCACAGCCGAGGTTCAGCACTTGGCACTTGCTGTCACACCGCTGTAAATAACAGATACACGTAAGCATAACATTCAGGCTAAGGGATTAAACTAAAATAGAGAATAAGATTTTCCGATATTAGAAAAAGGACAGATAGATAGATATGTTTATTTGAATGCTGCAGAAACATACAATTTACAAATACATTACAAACAATAAAACTAAAGTACACAATTTGATTAACAGAAAAGATAATATCTCTAAACACAAGAAATGGATTTACTTGCTGTACACTGTGTGCATTGCAGCAAAAACAAAAGAGTTCCGACTCAGCATTGCAGTATCTTTTTAAATTGATGTTAAAAGTTTACTTATTTTTGAGTACTAGTAACTGTTGCCTCACACTTTGCTTAGGGCATGAAATGAAAATGTGGCAAGGCTCAATGACGGGAGGTGGACAGGAAAGGTGTGGTGAGCAACCAAAGAATGGCAAAGCGTGAGAAAACAAATAATTCTTCTTTATGGCCCAGATGACTATTACACATAAAAAATCAAACAAATTTTATTCTCTTGAGACCCTGAATCATTTGTTTTGTTTTTGGATTTGGAACTCTTAGTTACAGAATGAAAGTTCAAAATAGACTGTAATATGTACAAAAATTTGTATGCTTAGGAATCTTAGGATGGGATATAAAAAATGCATGGGTGGATTATAGTTTTTTTAGTAGATAATTAATTTTGTGCCAAGCAGAAACTTCTGTGAACAATGCTATTGCAGTATGACTTGGAACTCCAGTAGCTGTTTAAGAGGTATATCACTCTTATCATAGATGTCGCTCAGGCCTCCTAAGGCAAATATTTGGTGGAAATATTCACTGTATTGGGCAAGGTCTTGGTGGCTCAAATGGCAAAACACTGGACTAGCGATCCAGTAGTTGTTGGTTCAAGTCCCACCCAAGACAGTGAATTTTTCCACATTTGATTTGTTTCTAAACTTAAGTAGATAATATCATGTAAATCTAAAAATTTTAGTGAATGCTGTTATAGAAAACATTATGTAAATATAAATAATTTGAAAATAAAAATGACATTGTGCTGAGAAAAAGGGGAAAGAGGCTAATCAAAAAGATACTGTTATAAATACAAGCAACCCAACATCAATGTTTTACAGTTCATTGCATCAAATAATTATCTGTGTCTGTCCTTGCATCCTTGCCAAGATTGCACAAGGGTATAATTAGGACATGAAATGAAGACATCAAAGTGGCAAAAAAGAAGAGCCAAATAAACTACTCAAATAAAATAAAATAATTATAATAAAGTGATATCAAGTGGAAAGTAGCAGCAAGACTAATGATCTGTTAATAAAGTACTATTATTAAACACATATGTTCATGTTCATGCCATATCAAAGGCCATTCCTATTAGCAAGGCAGTGACAATTTACAGATTATTACAACTATCAAATACATAGATAAGGATAAGCATTCATGTCTGGCAAGAATCAAAAATATGTCTTGCTTTTCAAGTGACACATACATCATAATGTAAGCTAAGTAGGAGCTGTACTTAAGCAGCATTACCTCGAGAAACTGATGGATGAACATCTCTACAGCGCGCACCCGCGCATAGTATCCACGGTGGATCTCAGGCGCCCTGCGCTCGGCGCGAGGGCGCGAGAATAGGCGCACATAAGGGTCACTCCAGTACCCCAGCTCTACAGCACCCCGCTTGCACTCAGTAGCGTCCGAGTTCGTCGCCGCCACCGCCTCGTCTTCCTCCGACCACGACACCAGCTTATTCATGGCGCTACCATCCCCCGCTGCATTCCAGCGCGCCAGCTCGGCGCTCGACAGCTGCCGGCACCCGCCGACCTGGACGGCTAGTCGTCTAGCGCTGTAACGAAGCCCCAAAAGCTTCGGTAGAGCGTTCTTAAAGTGAGTAAATTAGTGAAACAATCTGACAGCTAAACCACCTGAATGACAGAACACCCTTACCACAGATAAGATACAAAGGCTTCATGTTGCATTATCTGACAAAAGCGCCAAATACATCCACACTTCTCGATATCGGGTCCGAAATCAGTCCCAATGTCGGGCCTGATAATTGTTTTCCGCTTCACGGATAATCAGCACATCTTTTATATTATTTGACATATACAAATCGTAAGTCTCTAACAGCCAGAAATGTTCAATGATTCATATTTTTGCATATGAACCTTTTTTTACATTTCAAATAAGAATAAGAATAAGAATAAGAATAATAATTATTTATTGTCACAAACATACAAGAATACAAAGACGTTAAAAGAAAAACAAACAAGTAGACACGTTGAATAGAAGAGCAGCAACAATAAAATTAACATAATTTCTTAAGTCTATCCAAATTATGCAAACAATAGTGTGACAAAAGGGATGGACTCAGCATTTGCTGTGTTAGCAAGCATTTGCAAACTGGCTGTCACAGCGCTGGTTTTCAGTTCACCCCTAATTATAAGTAAATATTAAAATATATATAAGTATTTTAAAATTTATTAACAACTAAATCTAAGTTGACTTAGCAAGGGTAAGGCATGAAAAGAAAAAAAAAGACTATTAGCTAGGGCAAGACATGAAAAAAAAGGTACTGTTCATTAAGTGTTTCAGAGGTGCTTAAGTATTCTTCTGTTTATAGAGTAATATTGATTCCAGTTTAGTTTTAAAAGTATTTTGGGACACATTATTTCTAAGAGGTGGTGGCAGATCGTTCCAGATTTTGGCTGCTGAGAATTTAAAGCTCCCTCTATACCCAACAGTTTTGTGGTGCGGTAAGGATATTTTATTTTGTATTTTACTGCGTGTATTCACATGATGCTCATCCTTTAACCAGTTAATTTTTTCATAAAGGTAGTCGGGTTTCTTGGTTGTTACAGTTTTTTGTATAAGACAGGATAAGTGCAATACTCTTCGGCCCGCCATTTTAAGTATACAGTTCTTATTAAGATATGGTGAGATGTGGGCTCTTTTTGGCACTGAGTAGCAGAATCGCATGCACGCGTTCTGTACTCTTTGTATAGCTTGGGCAGTTTTGGCAAATATTCTTGGCCCGTAGACTGCATCACAGTAATTGAACTGTGACGGGACAAGTGATTCCACCAGCATTAACCTGACTGGCTCAGTTAAATGGTTCCTTACGCCATACAAA
The DNA here is from genome assembly GCF_033807575.1 of Cydia pomonella. Lineage (NCBI taxonomy): Eukaryota > Metazoa > Arthropoda > Insecta > Lepidoptera > Tortricidae > Cydia > Cydia pomonella. Next base: position 3,728,365 of record NC_084708.1, read on the forward strand.
ATTTTCAGTCTGTAGAACGCATTTCTGATTTTTGCATTGATGTGCTCGATGTAACGCAATTCCTCGTCAACTACAAGGCCCAAATTTTTCGCTGAGTGTACTTTTTCAACCACCTGTCCGTTGATGATTATATTAGGTTTATGGCTTGCTACACGATCACACTGATTTTTAGTTCCTAAGACTAAAAATTTGGATTTTGTTGGGTTAAGAACTAAGTTGTTATTAACTGCCCACTGAGATATAATATCTAAATCTTCGTTAATTTGTTCCACTGCCTGGCCGGTCTCTTGTGGATCAAACGATAGGTAAACTTGCGTATCATCTGCATATAAATGAATGGAACAATGCTTTAGTCTATTACTGAGATCAGCTGTAAAAAGTGTAAAAAGAATTGGACTTAGAATGGACCCTTGCGGCGTTCCTTTGTTTACAGGTTTTACCGAGGATCGTACTTCTTGGCCCTCTTCATTTTCGGTTAGGACATACTGTTCTCTATTTGACAGGTACGAATAAAACCATTTTCGTGCCGAAAACTAAATCCCATAATAAGACATTTTAGCCAACAAAAGATCTTTATTGATGCAATCAAAGGCTCTTGAGAAATCTAACAATACTAAAATACTACTTTTTCCTTCATCCGATGCTAATAATATATCATCTGTGACTTTCGCGAGAGCCGTTGTGGTACTGTGTCCGCTTCGAAACCCAGATTGTATATTAGGGAGAATTTTGTTATGTTCTAGATATTTTGTCAGCTGCGCACAAACTGCTCTTTCCACTATTTTAGAGAGAGCTGACAGGATACTTATAGGTCGAAGATCTTTATACGACTCTACATTTGATCCTTTAGGCAGTGGTTTTACTTTTGCTAATTTCCATTTTGTAGGGAAAATTTTCGAGGAAATGGATTTATTAATGATGGCCGTTATTATAGGGAGAGTTATAGGTAGGGTCATTCGTAACATTTTTATCGAAACTGAATCGTCTCCACAAGCATTGGTTTTGATTGATGCAATTATTTTCATAACTTCATTTTCCGAGCATTCAGTTAGATCAAATTCGATACTTCCATATTTTTTATTAATAAAGTAATTATACGTATCGAGATCAGTATGTCCATTACCTGGTATGTCAAGAAAAGAATCATTAATTGTGTCTGGATTGTTTAAGTGATGTGGTATACCGACGTCGCTTGTGCCAAGTACCGCAGAACGTTTTAGGTAGCTCCACATTTTGTTTGGGCTCTTTATATTATTATTAACATAATGTGTGAAAAATGCTTCCTTTTCTCTGTCAATCGCCGAGTTAGTAAGATTACGCAAAGCTCTATAGTAATTACGATGTGTTTCTGCGCCGGTAGTGTTAGCTCTCATCAATGCTTTGTTCCGAAAGGACATCATAAGCTTAACGTTATCCGTGAGCCATGGTCGCGGTTTTTCTTTCACACGGACTCTTTTATTCGGGGCACGTTTATCAAATAATTTATGCAGCAAGTCATAAAAACAATTAACCATAGCATTAATGTCACTAAAATTCAATATATCAGTCCAAGGCAAATCTCTGAGGTCAGAATTAAACTCTAAATCATTAATCTTTTGTATAGGTCTATAATCGATAAAACGCTTAGTCTCTTTCGGTTTTTTAATATTGAATTCGGAAATAATCAGAGCATGATCGCTCAAACAAGGATTATGGTACACATTGACACTTTGGCACAAGTTAGCGGAGTCAGTAATAATTAGATCCAGAAGTGTAGCAGAGTGGTCAGTTATACGAGTGGGCTCCTGCACTATTTGTTGTAAGTTTAGCTGAGAAAGAAAAGTCAAAAGATTGTTATCGTGCTGATTATCCGTAAAACGGAAAACAATTATCAGGCCCGACATCGGGACTGATGTCGGGAAGTGTCGATGTAATTAGCGCTTTATATGGAACCCCCATGTCAATGTGCGTAGGCTTTGCTTAATTGATTGATTTTCATTTTATCTGTGCTACTTATGCCGATGACATATGGCATCAATGTCAAGTACTTCATACTTCCTCCCTTCACTTCATTCAATTTTTTTAACCAGTTTGTTTTGTTCATGTTCGTGGGATGCAGAGTGATCAACATCACGTGTTAAATTTGTGATCGAACTGTCTTGGCGCCAAATTTCTAAGGAGAATAGACTCAGCGCTTAGAAACCAGGTAACAATAAACCATAGGTCTACCGGCTCTACCGCCTTACTCCGGTTGGGGAGGAGTTATTATGTTTTTTGGACCCGGGTATGTCCTTAAACTACGTCCACAAGAAAGGTATGGGCATTGTGAATGTCATCTCGCTCTGGTGGTAGGGCACAGCACAGCGGATGTCATTCCAGATCTAGAGCAGAGCCCAACTGGGGAAGTACCTTCACCTTACAGAAAATCGCAGCCAAATAACACTAGACTCTACTCATAGTGTTGTGTTCCTGCCGGTGAGTAAGGTTGCCAGAGCTCAACGAGGGTGGGAGGGGGTTAGGGTCGGCAACGCGCATGTAACTCCTCTGGAGTTGCAGGCGTACATAGGCTACGGATACTGCTTACCATCAGGCAGGCCGTATGCTTGTTTGCCACCGACGTAGTATTAAAAAAAAAAAACAACGGTTTGTCTCACATTACAGGAAACTCAGACCACAGGTTTTGTTTGGTTTATTAGGACCAAATTACTTACATTAATAAAATTTGTTCAACTGACTCTGATAAATGATTAGAGCAAGTAATAATGTCTGTGTTTTTTCTTAAGTATTTAATTTCGTCAGGTATGGCAAGCACCTGTGAGCTGCCTCGCAGTGAAAATATCCCTGTGGACTGCGATGTGCCCATGAATGCTGGAGATACCTCAAACACTAGCGATACCAGCACCAGTGATACAAGTTCGGGTACCACACTGACTGCAGCTCAACGGGCGCGTATTGAGCGCCAGCGGCAGAAGGCACGCGCTTTGCACGACGCGCGACTTATTAAACTTCATCCTGCGTTAGTAATCACACAAGCTTTGTTTTTATTCTGCATACAGTACCGGCCAATAATATATCACCATGTTTTTTACAGTATATATTTTTTTTATTTGTCTGTGACTTCCACTCCACTACTTTTGGTAGTCTAGAAGTATTCCTTTGTACAAGCGATGAGAAGAATTGTTCTCATTTAATGGTTTTTTCATAGAGGTTTTTTTATTTTAATCTATGGTCAACTTCATTTTTTTATTATAGCTTTTTTAATAATATGCTGAGTCTCCTTTGATAATTATCAGATAAATATTGGATAATTATCCCAGGTATGGATGGTGCTATATTTATTTTCTTTGAATCCTTTGATAGTTAAAAATATGATTAGGGCATTTTTTGCTATGTACTACAAATATAAACTGACCTAATAATGATTGAAATATAAGATAATCATAATTTAAGGTTATTATCAAATCGATAATTATCAGGCATAAAAATCATAATAATTATCAATATAACTATAATTGATAATTATCCTTTCGAACCCTGACACTCATGACATTGATTTTCAGTATACTACCCAATCATCTTGCTTTTGTACAAGTTGTTTACATAATTTGCAGATAGGCTGGACAAATTAGGATAATCAAACACAAACTGTAATTATCGTATTTGATACAGAAAAAAAGTTTAGTCTGACCAGCCTTTTGTAGATACTAGATAGGACTTCAATATTATAGTAAGACTATGATTTTATTAATAGTATTACCCAGACATGAGCATAATTATCTAATAGATTGGTTGTTTGGCTAAACTAAACTTGAAAATTAATTGGAGATTGAGTACTAATTTTTCTGGAATCTGGAGTATCCTCTCAGCTGGTACATTATTATTATTATATTTTTTTTGTTTTTTGAACACTTATTGAATGTCACCTATTATGTCAAGTATTAAAATTCTACATTACATTGAGTTTTCCCGGCCTCCACCCCCCACAGGAAGGCTTGGTCACATTCATACTCTGTTCATAATTTATAATATTTAGCCATATTTTAGTAAGTACTTAAAAACACAAACTAAAGTTAGTCATTAATCAAAGTAACAGGTACCATCGTCCACACTGTTCACTGTCAATCGGTGGACCTTATTTCAAAAGGCATAAGGTCCACTGATGGACAGTTGAGAGTGTTGCTATTTGAATCAATGGAGAAGTTAATGAATATTGTTCATGTGTTATTCCTGCAGGGGCAGCATGGTTCCATTTTTATCACTTGTCACTATGCCCGTGAAAGTGCGCTTACATACTTGTTAGAACGTGACAGGCATGGTGACAAATGATAAAGAGCCGACCATCTTAACCCTACAGGTATCCTTTTGATTGTCTTTGGTTAAGACAAAAGTGGAGGACCCGCGCGAAATCACCTTTTCATACAAACATAGTTCTCACATTTCCTCTGAATATTGACATTATTGAAAATATTTTGACACAAATTGTTGCATATCAACCACAGCTATGCCCGTGACGTTTAATTTTTTTTAAATTTCTAATTATTATAGGAGTTAGAAACATTTAAAATTTTGCATGAAATCTGTTTTCCTCTTCTTATTTTCATAATAATACAAAAATCGAAAATTGTCAAACGTAGGGGCATAGCTGCGGTTAATATACAAAAAATTATGTAAAAATATTTTCAAAAATATCAATATCCACAGAGGGAAATAGGGACTATGTTTGTATGGAGCATCAGCCACCCTCATTCCTCTTAAGGAAGCTGTAACAGTGATTTTTTTTCCCACAGCGTAATAGAAGCGGTATCTTCTTCAGTAGCTGGCACCCGCGCTCGCGACACAGGCGGCGGCTTCCTTCTAGAAGAAGATGAGCCTGAGACCAAGATCAAAAAGGTCCAGGCTCCAGCACCAGTGGTCCATGAGAGCGAGCAGCCACACTGTTTGGAGTGTGACAAACCGTTCCCCATGTCGTACCTGTTTGACACATTCGACTACAGTGTGTGTGATGAGTGCAAGTAAGTTTCCTTATGAATCGCACTTGGTCTCCAGGACTCATTGACAGTATGGCCACAGGAACTAACTTTGATTTAGCATCTTTAACATGTGTCAACGTCAAAGGTATGTTTATATTTTTCGCCTTACAAAGCAGTAAGGTGCAAAAATCTAAACAAATTTGACGTGAACTGTACATAAGAGTTAGTGTTATATGTAAATACAGCTTAAGTCACTTTCTGTGTGAGACCCACTTCTGATTTTGGAGATCAAGCTCCGCCTCCGGGTCCGTGAAGAGTGAGTAGCCACACTTGGAGTGTGCCAAACCATGGCCTACGACATGCCTGCTTGATACATTTGACTCCAGTGTGTGTGATGAGTGTATGTAAATTGTGAATCCCACTTCTGATGTTTGTTAAGAGGGAACTAAACCGTGTACTCGTCTATACAAAAAGAGAAAATGTTTTACTATTTCAATATTTTCCATTCTCCATGATTTTTTAGTATGTTATTGACACAATGAAAAACTATGTTTATAGGTTTTCCTTTTTTCCAAAATTTGCAATACAAAAAAAAACTTTTTTTTAAGCGAAACCTATATGTATATAAACCTAGAATATATTATGCTGAAGCGATCGATATCAAAATCAAAGAGATTTGTTAAGATTCAGTTAGTGGAAACCGTTTTCTCCCGAAATGGAAATTCCATAAAAAAGTACCGTTATTTCGTTAGGATCGCAAAGATATTATTCCCTCTTAAAGACATTTCCCAATTTAAAATTTTGAGACTTGTGAAAGAGTTTTAGTGAAAATAATTGCTTTTATTAAAGCAAGAAAGATATATTTATGAAACTAGATATCATTACACGGTCCATTACAGATGGCAGCACTCCTGTATAGTTTTAATTGTAATCTTTATTGTCATATTGTGATAAACATATGTATGATGCACCGTACAATGTTAATACTTAAACGAATCATACAGCTAAATACCTATGCAAATATCGTGCTATTACCTACATGTGATATGAATAAAATAATTAGTACTATGTCAATAATCTTATCATTCGCAGGAATGATGAGACCCACTCGCTGATAACCCGCACGGAGGCCAAGACGGAGTTCCTGCTGAAAGACTGCGACCTGGACAAGCGGCCGCCGCCGCTGCGCTGCATACGTCGTCGCAACCCGCACAAGGCCCACTACAGCGATATGCGGCTCTATTTGCGGGCTCAGGTACCTGATTTTAATTTATTATTATTATACCGAACTATAATTGCGTACTTTTCGTGTATGGGCTCCCAAACAACTCCTTTCGATTCGCTGTAGTCAACTATAAAAAAAAAATTGACCAATCACGTGCCGCCGCGCTCCTATATAAAACTATATGGGCGCGGAGCGGAAGTCGCGCGTTTATGTCTACATTTTTGCTAAGATACTTTCTAATTTCCATTAATTATTTAGATTATTATAGTTAAAAAGTATTATTTTAGATGACACGTAGAAAAAGTATTGTATACAATAGTGATATAATCAAGCTACATACAGCAGCAGTTGCAGACGTACATAGGCTACGGAGACTGCGTTCCATCAGGCGGGCCGTACGCTTGTTTGCCACCGACGTAGTATAAAAAAAAAAGCTTTTCAATCTCGTACCTTACTTAGGCAACTCAGCAAGCTTCGTGGCCTAAACTTGGTACTCGACTGAAAAGCTCTATTATACCACGATTGTATAATATACAAAAGAGTCCGGCACGCTCGGCCGAATTTCAGCTTCCCATACAAACGGACTTTCGTTCTCATTTAACTACGTGTTGGATTATAATGAAACTTTACACATACAATGACGTAAGGTATTCTAGGGCTGAAATTATTTTATATTGCTTCATCTCTCATCTCCATCATCTTCCAAAACAAACGAAATAGATCTAAAACAAGTTTTATATAGGTTTAGGTTTAAAGATCATTTATTCCCATTAAGAATTTACAATTCATTTATTATGAGAACATAAATTAATTACTTAGTAATAAGCGTTAATTAATATGAAAATCTTAAATCGCTGTATGTTTGACTATGGTATCTCAGCTACGTGAACCAATGCCCTAGATATTAATCCTATAGGGACCGTGCGCGTTTGAGGGTCTGCCATCTTGTGGCCTGAATCGGAACCATAAACATGCACATGTACACGTCACGTATTTTTTTGTGCATAGTAGGTTCTGCCATCTTGTGGGCTACATCGGAACAATAAACATCACATTTACGCCTCGCGCCAAAAATCTGACGGCTCCTGTGCTGCCTCCTACAGTTCATGCACGCTCCCTATTGTAAGTACAAAGTTTCAGAGCAATCTAGCTAGTCGTTTTAAAATGAGAACGTTACTACTTTTGTATGGAGAACCGAGCTTGCTGGGGGCCCTTAAAGAATATTTTCTATTTACTTAGCCGACTAGTAATAATCTTCTAAAGAATGCCAATATTGCCTATCCACTTGTAAGGACTTGATTATTGAAACAACGACATATTGGAAGTGTCTTTTATTTGTAAAGCGCAGTCTCACTCTTACCTTATTGTTTATACATATCTCTATTCTTGTTACTCTAACGGTGTTATTAAATATCGAATGAGACTACTATGGTTCGACCTAATAATCGACTTTGCCCTTACATGCCCTTTGAAATTTAAATTGAAAAGAATATATATTGTTTTAATTTTAAATTTCACATCTCTCTTACCCTTACACACTGACAGGTCCACCATTGTTATCGGGGCGTCCATCCATAGAACTCACCGACTTGCCTAATTTTCAAAAGTTGTCAAATTTTATTTTTCCTCTCCCACAACGCCCGGCTTTTCCTGGATTCCTCCCCGGTTCCCGGTCGCCACCTAAGAACTTTATGGATTGTTTACGCAAATCATAGCGAAATAAGTAAGCAGTTTTCACTCCATACATCAGTTTTCTTACCAAATCGCTTATTATTTTCGTAGTCGACATCTAGCGTCAAGTAGCGGATTTATCAGTACCGCTGCTTGACACTAGATGTCACGAGGGTTGCGACTACCGAAAATTGTATTTCTCAACAATTTACAACTATTACAAGCAGGAGTTGAAAACAGAGTTGAGGTTAATCTGGTTATACTATAAGCTAAAAATAGTTGAGCATTAGACTTTTCGTTCTTCACGACATCTATCGTCAAGTAGCAGTACTAATAAATCCGCTACTTGCCGCTAGATGTCGACTACGAAAATAATAAGCGTTTTGGTAAGAAAACTGATCTATGGAGTTTTCTCTCTATTGCTCTGTTTGCTTCTTTCTCTATGACCAAATCCAAATTTATAGGTGTTTATTTCTAGGTGGAAGCACGTGCGCTCGAAGTCTGGGGCAGCGAGGAAGCCCTGGAGGCCGAGCACGAAGCGCGCGCAAGGCGCCGAGAAAAAGCCCAAGAAACCAGCACAAAGCGAAAACTGCGCGAACTGCGCATGGCGGCGCGCTCCTCGCTCTTCGAAGGTCGGAAGGCCTTACATGGACACACGCACGAGTGGGGGGAGGAGACGTATGACGAAGATAGCGATAGTTACAGCAGAGTGTGTAAGACGTGCGGACATACTGAGACTTATGAGAAGATGTAGGTTTTAATAGTTGTAGTGTCTTAGGTGATCTGTCATTGGATGCAGGTCTGATCGTTATATACGTCAACGCTGTGTCTTGTTCACACACTGGACCGGCGTGCGAATCCACTTCTGTATGATAACCACGTTACATCAAAATTGTGAATTTGGTATTGGAATCTCTATATCTAAAGCGCCAATTACATCCACACTTCCCGATATCGGGACTGATTTGTGATAATCGTTTTCCGTTTCGGAATATCAGCACATCGTTAACAATGTTTAAAATGTAAAATATACTTTGTCTCTTATTGCCAAAAATGTTCAATGTTTGATATTTTTGCATATGAACCATTTTTTACATTCCAAATATTGTAAACGATGTGCTGATATTTGGTGAGTCGGAAAAATACTCTTGCTCGGGCCCGAAATTGGGTCTGATATCAGGCCTGATAGTGTGGATGTAATCGAAAACTCAGTGGATTAGTACTAAACATCGAAATGAGTATTGTACGGCATTTGGTCTGTTAAAAACTACTCTATCAAGTTTCATCTTGCTAGATATTGACTTCATAAATTCATAATAAAAAGCAGCTAGGTTGTGTTAAATTAATAATTCGAATTTAAAGATCTAAGTATACAAGATATTAACACATTAATGTATTTTAATCAATTTTAAATCTAAAATGCGTACAATTACTGCCATTGTTGTAACATTAATAATAATTTAGGAATATTATTTTATTTTATGAAAACTGCCTAATTTTACCAGTTACCTGAATACATATAAATCATGAATCTGTCTACTTACCTTCAATGTTTCTACCTCGTATTTATAAGAATAAAGTATAATTCATTCGAACCTTGTATTTCTATTTACACCAATTTTAAAGTTGCCCAATCGCCAAGTGAAATGCAACCTCAAGTAGAAGCATAAAAGTTGCTATTAGATTATTCTCGCTGGCGGGATATTTAGAAGTGAAATATGGGCAACATTTGATTGATGTGTTTATATTTAAAATCCTAACTAAATACGATTAGTTGTTTGGAACTTAAACGAAATAAAAAATGTTTAAACTGATCGTTCAAATAGTTTTTTTCTTTTTCATTTTTTATTAACAATAACAATGACCTTGTATTTTTCCGGCAAGTAAATAGATTTAACGTAATTTAATTAGGATTTTGAATATTGGTCGTATTTTCACACCGTTTTGTTTAGATTAAAATAAGTTTCTCGCACACTTTCTCAGTAATAAAAGTAGAGGAACTATTTGTTTTTTTTTTACACAGTTATATTTTATAACAGCCAGTGTGATCATAGCCAAAGCAAAAACATATTTTGTACTCTAACTATTTATTGTAATATGGTGGTGTATAGGTGATCTTAACTACATTTTTTTACTAAATTAAACTTGTCTAAAACAATAAAAATTAAAATATTATATATAAACTTGAACATAAAAAAAAAACAAAAGTTAGTCACCGGGTGAGATTCGAACCCGTAACACTCGTGTCTAGCCGTCCGCGTCTTAACCCGCTGGACGAGACGGACGGACGGACTGGCCAGCAACACGAAATTAGCGACCATATTCTGAGACACTTTCAAACTTGTTTATATTTAGACTAATAAGTCTCGTTTTAGTTAATAAATTAAGTTACGATGTTATGTTGCATGTAAGTTTTAAATAAAAAACCTCATTAAAAAAGATTGTATAATTTATTCTAGCCGGGAGCTGGGGGCTTGGCTCGAGTCATGTACATTGTACGAGAACAAATATGAATGAAGTTTGTCTAGACGGTAACAAATATTTTTTTACAAATCTTAAGAATTAAATAAGTGTTTTAAAACTAAATGCTGACAAATGCAGTGTTAGATGGCCTTTAGGTCTTCGGGGAGCTCATTCTTAGGGTGCTTATTCTCGAAGTGCTGCTTGTAGGTTTTAGGGTCTGGCATCTGCGCCTGGAAATGAAAATGAACAAATTTCATGAGAAAAATAGGGTCTATATGGAGTTGGAGTTGTGATCAGCCACTATTCTCTTAAGGCGTAACATCCCTAGTTTTTTTTTAATTGCCTTACAATCAATTCCCAAGCCAGATCACATAGAAGACAGGTAGAAATGAGATAACGTGAGGTCAGTGAAGAAAAATATGTTTGGAAAAAGTCTATGAGGCCTGTTCTATGCAGTGGGACATACATACTAATGCGGGCTTTCCACTAAAAAAGGGTAATGAGCGGAAACGGAGCTAGCGAACTGAGCGGACCGGAGGAAATTAGCTGTGCACTTCCACTAAAAAAGAGTTTCAGCATTTGCCTTCCACTGCCAGCGGATCTTGCGGAGCGAGCGAGGCTGGAAATTGAGGCTGGGTCAGATGAGCGAGTTTGTGAGCTTCCATTAGAAGCGGACTTTGCGGAGTAACCTGGCAGCCAGTATCAGACGAACCGTCGCAGAAACAAGTACTGCACCTTTCTTGAGAAGGTATCGCTTGATGTTGGCCCAATACCTTTCAATCGGGCGAAGTTCTGGGCAATTTGGCGGGTTCATGTTTTTCGCATTATAAATAACATTCTCATTATCAAGCAAATTTAAAGTGGCTTGACATCTTTTTTATCCCCTCGGCGATAATCCTTGTCATTAACATTCCATAAACAAGGATACGCACGAACAGCTTCAATAAATAACTCCATGTTCCGCAAGGTTCCGGCGAGTACTAGACCGTGAAGGGGTAGGGGTGGTTGTAGGGGGCGGGGGTCTGAGCGGAGTCCGTTCAAAACTAGCGCGCGACGCCATGACGCAGCGGACCCATTTTAACTCGCTCAGTCCGCTCCGCTTACTCGCACGCGGTGGATGTACTTGTATGAAAATCAGTGTTGCTAGTCGAGCGGACTCCATGCGGATTCCGCTCGACTCTTCGAACTCTTTTGTGACTTTTTGAACTCGTTTAGTCCGCTTCGCTCACTCTTATTCAGTGGAAGCAGAGATATGCAGTTCGCCATTGCTAGTTAAACGGACTCCGTACGGAGCCCGTTCCGCTCGCAGTGGAAGGCGGGCATTAGGCTGGCGATGCCCTTTTATGTGATAGTTAAATATTGAAAGAGGGCTTTAAGGCTACAAAGGGAATTAACCTTTTGAACTAATGTCGTTATTATTAGTCGTGCCCACAGCGCCAAGGTGTTATGGCGGACGCTGTCAAAGTAACCTTTACACGTTCTATCAATCAATTTTTCGTGTTATGGCTCCATCAAGGTGTTGATGATTCTGCCAATGTCGAGGTTGGATAAGACACGGCTAGTATTTGAATCTTATCACACGTTCAAAGGGTTCTGGATTCGCAAAAATATTAATATCATTGATAGTCTATGTGAACGTCATAAATAACATCCAATAATAAAACAGCTGTCAGAATAATAATAAATGGCCATTACAAACAGCCTGAACAAATATTCTGAGCTCATTTATTTATATTCCATTATGTTACAATGACACTATTCCATTGTTAGCGAAATTGATAATACAGTGTAAACTCGATATAACGTCACTTGATATAAGCTATTTGTTGGCTTTCTTCTTCTTCGTTCCCTCATGCCTGATCGTGATCAACAACTATGTCCCTCCATTTAACGTGATTAAGGGCTATATGGACTGCCCTCTGCATGGAACCACATGCTTGTCTTATGGCTATAGTAGGTGGTATTAGTTTCTCTATATATAAGGAAAACTCTCTATTCAATAAAGGTCCTGTCCCTTGAGTGTGTTTATTTTATATAAAGTTTACACTGTACTTGTGTAAAATTTTTAGTTTACTAACATTTGGGTGGATGAATTTTGGCACTCATTGCCATGGTCATGTCTTGGTTACTTTTTGATAGGGGCAGGGCATCCATAGGATTAGATTCCCACTAGGTTACCTAATTTCCAGACATTTGAGCCATTTTCGTTATCGCTCATGGCGAAATGGAAAGCCAAGTTATCTCTACCATTGCTAAGAATATTTTTGAATGCTTCTTTAAAACAATGGGTATCTTGGATATTTATTTTAGTTTTAGCTACAGTATGTTACCACCTAGCCATCAACTAAGTTTGTTGGTAGATAGACTAACAAATAGTTTATTCCATTCACCCAATTTGTAAATCCTCTGAATAAAAGTTTATTACATTTGAGATAATAGATAAATATTGTAATTACCTGAGATTGAAGAATTAATAAGTAGTCTTATAACAAGATAATACATAGGCATTAAAAGATAAACAAGATAATGACTTCAGAGAAAATTCTTAATGTTTATAAATATGATTAATAGGCTATATGGCACATTCTTTATGGTTTTATTAAATACTGAAGAATCTCTTCATAAAAAAAACCCAGCCAAGTGTGAGTCAGACTCGCACAGGAAGGGTTCCGTACCATTGTCTATAAAAACGATCACCCATCCAAGTACTGACTCCGCCTGATGTTGCTTAACTTTGGTGATTGGATGAGAACCTCGAGATTGGAAAGAAATTTTATTTCTGTTTTTAGTATTTGTTGTTATAGCGGCAACAGAAATACATAATCTGGAGAAATTTCAACTGGCTAACTATCACGGTTCATGAGATACAGCCTGGTGACAGACGGACGGATGGACAGCGGAGTCTCAGTAATAGGGTCCCGTTGACCCTTTGGGTACAGAACCCTAAAAAGAAGGATTTTGAAAATGTTAAATGACATCTAATGTTTCTGAATTGAATTCAAACAATGCTGTTAGAAATGGTGATAAGGTTGAGACTAATCAGTTATTCTAACATAAGAAATACCTCTAATTCCTTACAAATCAGTCTACCAGGACAAATGCTGTTGTAATTTGGAAGAGACCTTTTTTTAAGCATCAGGGTAGCTAGGGCATAAATGAAGCTGCTGATGAGGGTCCATCAGTAACAACCTAGTCAGGAGCCTTTGCTATTATTTATAGAAAAGTAGTGAAAATTACCTTGCAGAGCACACATACGTGTACGAGAGCCTTTTGCGCGGCTTTCTTCTGGTCGGTGGCGCTGTGCCCCTGCTGCTTTTTCAGCTTAGACATCTTCTCCGCCGCCTTCGCCTGCGACTGGATCTTCTGCTGTCCGCGAGCCATCTGCGACCAAACAAAACGCGATCACTCAGTAGGTACAGCTTAGATCAGACCATTGGGGCTCTGTGCTTAAGACAGACATTAAGAATAAATGAACGTAACATATAACACGATCAAGGATAAATTCCGATTGTTGTGCATCTAATGCCACGTAAGTGTATCTTTTTCACAACAAGATATGGTTAAAACGTGGTTTACCTTTGAGGGAAAGCTGTGTCCGGTGGTAATGAACTCGGAACTGTTAACTAGGTGCTTTGCACCTGCTTAAAACCCTTATTTATTTTAGAGCGTAGTCTCGCCAGACGCTTAGCTCGTGAATGTGATAGAATCGGGGCAGAAAAATAATACTGGAGAAACGAATCTCTGAGATTACCTACAAATCACATCACAAAATTTAGACAATGGTAGATGACAGCATCGCCAGGCGACGAATAAGTTCCGCTTACGTTTATAACCGCTCGAAAATACAAACATATTTATGTCAAATAAATTGAACTCAAATAGTGATGCGATCTATAGTGACATTTGAGGGATGTAAAAAAAAAAAAAAAAAACAAAAGTCAAAGCTGTCACTGTCAGTCAAGGAAGGGTGGATGTTTGTGCAAAAGTTTTATTAAGTTTTCTCTACTATTACCACGGTAATTAAAGGTTTAAGCTTTTTTTAGAAACAATACGCATCTATTGTAATAAGTCAACCAGTTACGAATTAATCATATTTAAAGAAATAACATGGTAACTTTGATTTTAAAGGTTAAGTTTGTATCATACGGATGCTCTGTGCGAGGCGGGTATGGAGCGCTGGCTCGCTCCGCCGGGGCCTGGCGAGCGGTGACGACAGTCCCCTAAAGCGGCTACTTGACGGCGCTGCGACTTACGGGGAGCCGGCTGCGCAGAGCGAGGGCGAGTTGCAATGGGCCACACAACCTTATACGCGCCGCGGTCCTGAGGCGCCGGTGCGGCGGGTGGAGCCCGCGGATACCACGGTGCTTCTGTTCCCGGGACAAGGCTCACAACGCGTTGGCATGGGCCGCAAGCTAGCGCACTTGCCTGCTGCAAGAGACCTTTATGAACTTGCTTCTAAAATACTGGGGTGCGTACCATCTCCTCAACATTCAGGCAATTTATTTTAAAGCATACCTGCTGAACATGCTGGAAAGTTTAAGCAATACTTATATCTTAAGATACTAAAGATATTTGCAAAACCAAACTCCCTGCAGATGTTTTCTCGAGAGGCTGCACTATAGGGTTCTTAAAAAAAGAGTGTACAGGTTTTTTAAGGGTTGGCTAATTGTTTTCCTCTAGGACTCTATAGAGCAGGTTGAAAGTTATAGTTTTACTTTCCAAGTATATTTTTACAAATTTTAATGACTGTCAATGAAATTTTGTTTTGAAATGGATTTTTTGTATTATTACCATTCTGATTAAATTTTGAATTCTATAACAGTAAAATGTTTAGTGAAAGATACCACAAGAGATACTACAATTTTATAATATTTAGTAATTTATTAAATACACATGTATTTTACTTTTTTGTACATGTATTTGAAATGAAAAGTTGAGTGTTTAACTCTGTTTTCTGGTTTGAATAATATGAATAACACATATCTGACTCGAGTTATTAGTGCTGAGTAAGAACATATCTCGTCAGAAATGGGTGCCTTTGCTTAATCTACTATCGGGAGAGGGTAAGCTTGCATCATGAACAATTTGAACCACACTGTGATGACAAATTATGTTTAATTTTATTGACCTATTATATTTATTTCCATGTTACAGATGGGATGTCTGGCGCGTGTGCACGGAAGGGCCAGCGGACGAGCTGAACGCGCGCTGCCAGCCCGCCATCGTGGTGACGTCGCTCGCGGCGCTGGAGGCGCTGCGCGACACGCGGCCGGCGGCGCTGGAGCGCGCGCGCGCGGCGGCCGGCTTCTCGCTCGGGGAGCTCACGGCGCTCGTGTGGGCCGGCGCGCTGCCGCTCGAGCGCGCGCTGCGGCTGGCCGAGTTACGCCAGACTGCTATGGCGGCCGCGGCGAAGGATCGTCCTCAGGTGTGGTAGAGATTAAAAACGCGGATAAAAAAGGTTTCGCGTCTACTTAACATTTATACAGCCCGGCAGCTTGAACATGTCATGCTCGCTTAAAAGTCTTTGCTTACGTTGGCGTCGTTGATCGGGCCGCCACTTTCCCGAATGAAGGTTGAGGGAGGCGATGGCTGAGATACGCGTCATACTCGTGAACGGGTGCTTACATGGGCTACATGTTATGTTATAAGTATGTAACATTATTTTGAGTGGCATTAACGTGAGACAGTTCATTCGGTTCTTGTCTGTTTGTGAATTTCATGTCTTTTAATTATTTATATAAGAATTCAAGTCTTGGAGACCCTTTACATATCTAAGGATATTTTAATGATCTTAATTATTTTTTTTTATCTCTGACACGTATGAGACTTTTACATCTCTAAAGAATTTTAGTATCTGTTCTTTGTATTTTTTTATCATAGTTGTTTGTGTAATTTGACATTTAGAGACTATACATCTCTAATAAAGTATCTAATATATAATTGATTCCATATTTATAAAAGTATTTTGTTTTTTTTTTGCTCTGCGAGTTGTGAATGTTGTAATGCTATAAATCTCGCAAGAATAGCTTAAAACTGAATAAATGTATGACACCACCATTTTGAAAAAATCCATAAACTAAATCGGCAAAAAAAACATCGAACTTGCTTACAAAATTTTACAAGAATCGGTCGAGAATTGTGACCTGTACAGGAGAACATCCAGACATACAAAAGCATTTTTATCCAAGTTAGAACAGACAGAGACCTTCGCTAACGCTCGGTCAATTACCATTTTCAGGTACTTGGGTAGAAGCCAGGGCTAGCCCTGTTTCAATTTTTGACATATAGTCTTAGAGATGTCGATAATCTATTGAACCTTCAAGATGGTTCAAAGGACTTTTTATTGCCTGGTCATTTCCATGTTTTCGTTAAAACTAACAATTGCTTTGAATTCTTAAGTATGCTGTGAAATGGATGGCCCATGTGGTCTCATATTAATTAAGGAATTACTTAAAGAATAACTATAATCGTGTCAAATAATTGTCCGCAGGCTTTGCTAACAGTATGGCTGGCCGCCGACGCGAACCTGCCCCACGCGATGCTCCGCGCCCGGGAGCACTCGGAGACGCGAGGCCTCTCCGACCCGGTGTGTCAGGTCGCCAACTATTTATACCCACATTGCAAGGTAATTCTAACAGAAGCCTACTTATCAGACTTAGACCATATGTCATTGCAATATGTGCCAGTTCACTGTGTCAATATTTCCTACATAACTTACTAATTTAAAATATAGTACATTGTGCAGCGAGGGGGGGGGGGGGGCGTAAGTGAAATTTTAGATACGAGGGTGTTAACAAATTAAAGACTGCAATATTCTTACTTATTCTTACACACAATGTTTTTCATCATACTTGCGAAGAAAAAACTAAATTTTGAGCGAAATAATCCTTAAATACGGTGACATATCAAATATTGGTCCGCCATTTTGTAATTTCTTGACAGAGTACGATTGAAAAATATGCTGGTACGATGTTTTCCTTCACCGAAAAGCGACTGGTAAATATCAAATGATTCCAAAACTCATTTATGCTAGTATAAGTCACATAATAAAAAAAATACTATAACTCTATAGGGACTTATAGCTTTTTTTTTCCACAATCCGCGGGAACAATATAGGCCTTTGTCCTTCAGTACACCTGCACGAAATAAGATCTTTTTCGAGCAAGTGTGATGAAAATCATGAAAAAATATGTAGATTCAATATTATTAATTATTTTAGTTCTGACTTAGCTCTAAAGCTATAACATTTTTCATTGTGACGTAGTTTAGTAGTTATTATATTTGAAAAAACCTCTCTCTGGTTGCACTGATTACACCCGAGGGACTGAGAAACGACTGAGACTAGACTAGAATAGTCACAAGATTTTTCATACAATTTTTTTACGAACGCGTTTACACACACGAAACACAACACACAAACCTAATTTTCAATAATGACTAGCGACCCGGCTTCGCACGGGTTACCCTTAAGATAAATTCTTACTCGTGGTATTAAATTTGATCTGTATTATAATTCAATAGTATTATGGAATAATATTTACATCAATAAATTGCTCTGATAATTAGCTTAAGATCATTATATGAAACTGTCTTACTATTCATAAGTGCTTCTTGCTATACTCTGTATCTTTAAGTATTTAAAAAAAGGAAAACAAAATCTACCCTTAAATGGCTCCTTATGCCAGTTGAGGGTAGATGAAAACATTGCATGATCAAATAATGTAGGTTTAAAGTCTGGTCGTTCAGTGACAGATCCAGGCGGTTTTGTATTTGGTTGGTTAACCAATAAATATTATACCAAATATTATTTACAAATTGTTTGTTTACTTTTATTTAAATACCTAAAGATACAGAGTTATAGGCCTAAAATGAATAAAGTATATTTGAACTGAACTGAACTTGAACCAATTCCTCAAGATTCACTCTCTTGATTAGTGAAAACCGTATGAAAATCCGTTCAATACTTTCCGAGTTTATCGCGAACATACATACAGAAAGCGGCGCGGGACATTTTTTTTATAAGATGTATATTTCTTTTATTAGGTAGTCGGCGGCGACGAAGAAGCTCTAAAATTCCTCGAAAAACGGGGCTCGGAATTCGGCATTCGGCGCTCAGCGCGCGTCGCTGGTGCGGCCGGCGCCTTCCATACTCCACTAATGGCGCCCGTGACTAATGTACTGAAAGAAGCGTTGAAATCATGCGAGGCTGAAGCGCCGAGAGTTAAAGTAGTGTCCGCCGTGGATGGAAAACCTTATAGCGACGCGAGAGCGGTGAGTTTCATTTATGTTATCAGTGAAACCTAACTCAGGGGAAGAATAAAATTGACAACTAATTTATGCCCCCCCCCCCCCCCCCCGACCATCAGCTGGCGACGCCCTTGAGCTTTTATGACGCTTATTACTATTGTACTGTACACCAAAATAAAAACTTTAAGGTCGATTTTTGGCAGGCAGGTTTAGACCTATGGGAGTTGCAATGAGGGGTTTAAGATAGCCCTTTAAATTAGTTATATGATACGTCAAAATAACCGTTTTGCATACAGGTACGGAAAACGCTAGCGAAACACGCAGCGTCCCCGCAGCGTTGGGAACAAACCCTCCACGCGCTATACGCCCGGCCGCAGGGCGAGCGCTTCCCGCTCACGGCGGCGCTCGGGCCGGGCGCGGCGCTCCGGGCCACGTTGAAACAAGTCAACGCCAAGGCGTGGGACTCGTCCATCCAGATCGATGTGTAGACTGACTTAGTTGCTAGTTTAGTATGGTGTAAATATAGTTGTAAGATATACTGTTGCATTTTGAAATAAAATGTGTTAAATCAAGAAAGTAGTTTTCATTACGAAAGTCTTCAAGAAGCTAGATAGAGCACTTTACCTAGATTATTATATGATTTGATGCCTAATAAGGGTTCTTAAAATTCAAGGGCTCGAAATGAAGGTAAGTTTTGTAAACACAGGCCCGAAAATTTAAAGACCTAATTACATACAATATTTTGACACTTAAAATGATAATTGATAAATAAAATCAAAGTAAATATTGGTTTGTAGATATTTGCTTAGAATTTAGCAGCCCGAAGCCGAAGGCCAGGGCTTAATTAACATGAGTTCGTAAGTCTTGTATCGCCCGTGGCACACACAATGTTTTTCATCATTCTTGTGAGTAAAAAACTAAATTAAGCGAAATAATTCTTAAATACGGCGTCATTTCAAATATGGAAAGTGGAGGTAAGGAAAGAAATCTCCATGTACCAAAAAGTGTCATCAAAAAACCTTAAATAGGTGGCGCTACAATACCTAGAGTACTTAACCAAAAAAATAAGTTTGTTATCATAAATAAATCGACATGACACTGGCAATCAACAGTAAGCCATATTAAAAAAAAAAAAAAAAAAAAAAAAAACAAAAAAATCAAATCATAGACAGCGCAAGTCACTCCGTCAATAACCATTTTTGACAGGTTAGGCATCTAAGGCAGATCCATCCGGCATTCAGCCAAGATTGAAAATTGTGTAAAAATATTTTAAACAACTATAAAATTAATCAAATGAAGTAAAAAAAAAATTATAAACGTCAATATTTTAAAAGTAAAACTCAATTATATCTACTTGGTTTGTAGGAATTAGTGACATAAATAAATAATAACAAAAATTTGCCCATGGGCATAATTAAAAAAAAAAAACTTTTACCGACCGTGGGCATAATAGAGCTCATTTCATCTCAGTATGCTGGCATTCATTATTGGAATTTTATTATTGTTATCACTGTTTACGAGCAAGTGTGATGAAAAAAACAGTTGCCACAACAACAGCAGTGTTGTTAGGATTCTATAGAAATATAAGTACTGAATCTATGACTTGACCACAATCTCACTGTTACCTGTTATTGTTACTTCATTTAGAATATTTAGATGATCAACAAATCGAAATACCACAGCGAAAGACACATTCTTCAAAAGGTATGAAATAAAACAACAAATTATACTTAAAAATATACTATTTAAAAATAAATATAACTGTCAAAAATTATACTATACAATATACAGTCACATTTACATGATTGGTTCATTCGGTAGAGTTGAAAAAATCTATACCCGAAAAGGGTCACTCGTCCAAATGTTTTGTGCAATCAATAAGATTGAGTACATTCGAACACATTATTAGGCTAACTTATACTAATAGGACGTATTAAGTGGTAGCTTAGGAGATTTTAAGATCTTGACACAGTTTTCTTAACTTTTGGCTAAAATTATGTCTGAAAACTGATTTTAGCTTTTCTGAGTTGTACAGTCAAGTGGGTAAGAGTATTGGGTGAGAAAGATGCTGTTTAAGTAACGTTGTTGAGTATGTTTATATTGTCTTTTAATAGTTCTTTGGCAAGGTATCGTGAATTAGATTCGACTCGGTCTTGGCACAGACAGGCCGACCCAAATACTCTGTACTTGGCTGTCCCGTTAACCATTTTAACGACATCGAACCTTGTCCGAATGCACGAAGAATAGCTGTACGTATTAGTTGACATCAAAATGTAAACTTTAATAACTCGCTTTCACACTCGACTGACATTTTTTTCTACGGGCGTCCCTTGTAGTCCTACAAGTTAAGAGGGTTGCCGCTGGGCTGGCCCGGGTTGTCCGCCACGGCGCGGCCCAGCGCGCCGAGCCGCGCGTACTGCTGCAGCCACGTGGCGTCCCGGGCCGCCGCCAGCAGCCCGGGTACTCGGCCTAAGAATAATTCAAAACAAAATATATAAATAAATATTATAGGACATTATTACACAAATTGACTAAGTCCCACAGTAAGCTCAATAAGGGATCGGAACCGGTTTTTTAGAAAAACTTTGAAATAAACATATATTTCGGTTTATTTTATACTCCAAATATAGGACTCGGTTGTGTTTTTACGTAACGACTTCGTATTATGAGATTGCCCAATTAGAAATGAAATAATTAACAAAGAACGAAAAAATACCGTTTTCGTTCCCATACAAAAAATACCCTCCCCCCCCCCCCCTATCCCTGAGCTCAATAAGGCTTGTGTTGAGGGTACTTAGACAACGATATATATAATATTATAAATATTTATAAATACTTAAATACATAGAAAACACCCATGACTCAGGAACAAATATCCATGCTCATCGCACGAATAAATGCCCTTACTAAGATTTGAACTCGGGACCATCGGCTTCGTAGGCAGGGTTACCCACTAGGCCAAACTGGTTGTCAAAATATTAAAACACAAAATTAGGTACAGCAATGGAGGAAACTAAAAAGGCAAGGTGTATGTTATTAGTGTTTGGTAAAAGGACGGTCTAGACATAAATATGCAAGTCGATAGCGACGTTGATTCGTAGACTGATCCCTTTACAATGTTTATCGTAAAACTACGAATTTATTAATTATAAATTACTATACTAAAGGTTGGTAAAAAAAAAAAGAAAACGTATACAGATTACAGGTAAACACAGAGTATATAATACAGGTTGGAATTACTTAACGGGTCAGTGAGGGCAGCTACCAGATCCCGTGCTGCTGCGCGAAAACGTTCTTAGAAGACCTTCCCTTGATTTCATTTTCATACAAATAAAGTTTTCAAAAGCTAAAAGCGCTGGTGGCCTAGCGGTAAGAGCGTGCGACTTGCAATCCGGAGGTAGCGGGTTCAAACCCCGGCTCGTACCAATGAGTTTTTCGGAATTTATGTACGAAATATCATTTGATATTTACCAGTCGCTTTTCGGTGAAGGAAAACATCGTGAGGAAACCGGACTAATCCCAACAAGGCCTAGTTTATCCTCTGGGTTGGAAGGTCAGATGGCAGTCGCTTTCGTAAAACCTAGTGCCTACGCCACATCTTGGGATTAGTTGTCAAGCGGACCCCAGACTCCCATGAGCCGTGGCAAAATGCCGGGACAACGCGAGGAAGAAGAAGACAAATAAAGTTTTCCTCGATTTGTGGCTTTTCTAGCCATTTTTTTTGGTACCATACAAGCTTTTGATCATGGATAGGAATGGGATCGAGTGGCATAAAAAAAGATTGTCAAAAATGTCCTTTTTCTCGCAACCTGTAAGTTTTTTCCAAAACCTGTAAACGCCAATTTTCATTAATTTGAAATAGAGGGAAGGTCTTCTAAGACTTAAATTCAATGTAATCTGGATGAGCCTATGGAGAGGGGGCACCAAGATCTAGAAATGCTTAGTCGCAACCTGTAAGTTTTTTTCAAAATCTGTACACGCCAATCTTCATTAATTTGAAATAGAGGGAAGGTCTTCTAAGACTTAAATTCAATGTTGTCAATGTAATCTGGATGAGCCTATGGAGAGGGGGCACCAAGATCTAGAAACGCTTAGGGCATCAAAATATCTTAATCCGGCACCGACTATAAGAAGAGGAATGTAGATGTTATATATTATTTGATGGTATATTCACCTAAGGCGTCGTGCGCCCAGGCCTCAGCCAGCTTGACCTCGTGTCCGGCGGACGGCAGCGCCAGGCGGGCGGCGCGGGACGCGCGCGACAGCACCACGGCCGTCGTGTACACGTCGATGGCGGCCGACGCCAGGCGGTTGAGGACGAACTGGCGACGACGAATTCACGATTTATTTACAATTTCTGGTGGCACTTTTAATACGGAAAAACTACTTAAAACATTTTAAATGAAACTAAATTTGAGATGATAAAACACAACAATAAGACGTGGTTTTGCCTTACGACAGGATGTCAATGGTCTGTCCATACACGACAAGATATTTAGTAGCCGGGTGCAGCCGGTCTGCTACCATAAGGGACTAATATCAACAGTTGAGTGTACACCGAAGACTAAAAAAGTTGGAATCTAATTTTTGACGACTGCTCTGCTTTAATACACCCTCTACACTAAGTATAACAGCATCGGCTGGTATTATAAACGGTTTTACTTATTCATTCACAACCTTCCTACCGTACTTGACCAAAGTAGACTCTGTGGTCACATTTTCCCAACTCCTTAGCAGCCAGATGTAATTTGCCACCAAAGGCCTGATGTCAGCAGTTTCACTGTAGACCGATGACTAAAAATTATGAAGTGACCATTCTGTCTTAGGACAGCCCCAACACTTAGTATAAACGCATCGACGAGTATTATCAACGGTTTTTGCCTGTTCATCCACAACCTTCCTTCCGTACTTCACCAATGTAGACTCGATGGTCTGTCCACAAATTTGACCAACTCCTTAGCAGCTGGACGCAACTAATTTTCCACTAAAGGACTGATGTCAGCGGTTGAATGTGTATCGATGACTAAAGGTGATGATCTGACCATTCTATCTTAGGACAGCCCCTACACTTAGTATAAAAGCATCGACGAGTATTATCAACGGTTTTTACCTGTTCATCCACAATCTTCCTTCCGTACTTCACCAACGTCGACTCGATGGTCTGTCCACAAATTTGACCAACTCCTTAGCAGCTGGACGCAACTAATTTGCCACCGGTTGAATGTGTACCGATGACTAAAGGTGATGGAGTGACCATTCTGTCTTAGGACAGCCCCTACACTTAGTATAAAAGCATCGACGAGTATTATCAACGGTTTTTACCTGTTCATCCACAACCTTCCTTCCGTACTTGACCAACGTAGCTTCAATAGTCTGTCCATACGCATCAACACACTTCGCCAACTCCTTGGAAGCTGGGCGTAGTTGATCCGCCACCAAAGGAGTAATGTCGGCGGTGGAGGTGATTCCAACGACGCGGCCGGCGCGCTTGCCGGCCTCGCTGAAGATGAGGCCGAGATGGGCGGTGGGGTTTTTGAACGCGCGCTGGAGTTCCTGGAGGTGGGACCCGGCGAATTGGATGCCTGTAGACAGAAAACACACTCGATTAATTTACCTTTTAAACGACAAATCCTGGTACAGAAATAGTGACTAAGACCAAATTATTTTATTCACCTGGACGCCACAATGTCACACACAAACAGATAATTACACACGTTAAACTTGTAACACTCTTCCTTCTTGCGTCTGAAGTCCTCTCCTCCCGTTGTCTATGTCTCAAATTAGAATCATCTTTAATGGTTCCTTTATACCTTAATTTAATTTACCCTTTATACAATACATTACCATAGTTGACAATAATGTCGGAGCACGGAAAATTGTACGTCAAGTATGGCGCTCCTATGGGAAATATAAGCATTCAAGCAGCCAAGTAGATACAGACTTAGCGCGGAGTCTGACTTTTCGTAACCCTTATTCCAAACAGATAAGGTCTGTCAATGGTCACTTTAGTGTGTTTTTCTTTCTTACCTGTCAATGCCACGACGAGACGCAAGATATCGTTGGTGCCCTCTAAGATACAGAACATCCTCAGCTAACTCGCTCCAAACCAGTGCCCTTCATGAAGTCCGCACCGTCGAGGATTTGTTCCTTTGTAAGCCTTATACCAACGAGATAAGGCCTATTATTAGTCAATACCTGTCAATGCCACGAAGAGACGCAAGATATCGTTGGTGCCCTCGAAGATACGGAAGATCCTCAGGTCACGGAGCACACGCTCCAAACCAGTGCCCTTCATGAAGCCCATACCGCCGAGGATTTGGATGGCTTCGTCTACCACCGTCCACGCTGAGTCTGATGCGAATACCTAAATATAAACATACATTATTAAGTAAAACGAACTCAAAGGTCAAGCCAGATATCAGCGTTTAATGAGAGAAGACACTGCCAGTTCCTATAACCATAATAATAATAATCATAATCAATATCATTGAGTGGTAAAATGAAGAAAAGAGAGCGATACGAATTTCGTAAATCAACTAGCTAGAGTGAGACTAATATATAAGTAACCATTTATTTAAGGCAATTTTTATTCACTAGCCAAAGTAAGCCAATTCGTATAAATACCTTGCTAATAGCGGCCTCGAGGTGGTAGTCCTTAGCGCCAGTATCCATGTTACCGGATACCATGTACGCGAGGGATTCGGTTACGTATTGCAACATCGCCATACGGGCAAGTTTTTCCTGTTAAACAAACGAAATCATAATTAAAATAAAGTCACTTTAGAATAACGAAAGATAACATCGAATAACTGACTTTGATAGAACAGAACCCCTTACATCACTTTTTCCCAAGAATCGCCGCAATCGATCCATAAGCATTGGGTAAAGGTATAATAGGTCAGAAACTATTGTGTACGCTGTTGTACTAACTCAATGAGCTTTTTGTGCGGCGCTACCTTGATTGTCGCCTCAGTTGCCTTTAAAGCTGCGATCATTTTACTTAATGGTGTCCTAGAGCGGTTAAAATATCTAGATAGTACGAAGAATTCAACAGTCTGCCGGATGGCTCAGTTGCGCTCATACCGGAGCGCCCGTTACATAATGGAGTTTGAGAGAGAGAGAGAGTGAGAGGTTAAACAGTAGTGTAATTGACATATCTAGATGATACGAAGAGTTCGACAGTTTGTATGATGGTCAAGTTGGGCCCATACCAAACTACCCGTTATGTAATGGTATTGTAGAGCGGTTATACCGTTGGTATAATAACATACCTGGATGGTACCGAACTCGGTGAGTTTCTTTCCGGACTGCACGCGCGTGGCAGCGTGTTCAGCAGCCTGCTTGATGGCGGCGCGCTGTGTGCCGGCTAAAGCGGCGTCCATACGGAAGCGACCGTTTCATAAAGGAGTTGTAGAACAGTTAAACTGTTTTATAAGTGGTATACCTCGCTCTAGCCCTGGTCCGTAGTAAAATAATGTCGTAGAGCGGCTTAACCGTTGTTATAGTGACAAACCTGAATGCCAAATTTGATAAGCTTTTTGTTCGACTGCTTGCTCGATGGCTATATAGGCCGGCCGCTGTATAGCCGAACCGGTCACGTGGTCTATGTAATTCCCAACCATCCGCTCGCGCGCTGATACTATTTAACCGACTCCGGCGGGGAGGTTCATGCGTTAATTATGATTATTATGCTGTGTGCAGTGATCGCCACAGCTATAACTGCACCATTACTAGCGTCCGTCGGATAATGGTCTTATAGAGCGGTTCAACAGTTACTATTAGTGACATACCTGGATAGTACCGAACTCGATGAGTTTCTTGCCGAACTGCACGCGCGTGGCAGCGTGTTCAGCAGCCTGCTTGATGGCGGCGCTATATGCCAGCTAAAGCGGCCCCCGAAGCCACTACATAATACTATCGAAGAACAGATAGACCGTTGTTTTAGTGACCGATACGTAATGGTGTAGTAGAGCGACTAAACCTTTGACTATGCTGTTATAATGACATACCTGGATGGTACCGAACTCGATGAGTTTCTTGCCGAACTGCACGCGCGTGGCAGCGTGTTCAGCAGCCTGCTTGATGGCGGCGCTATATGCCAGCTAAAGCGGCCCCCGAAGCCACTACATAATACTATCGAAGAACAGATAGACCGTTGTTTTAGTGACCGATACGTAATGGTGTAGTAGAGCGACTAAACCTTTGACTATGCTGTTATAATGACATACCTGGATGGTACCGAACTCGATGAGTTTCTTGCCGAACTGCACGCGCGTGGCAGCGTGTTCAGCAGCCTGCTTGATGGCGGCGCTATATGCCAGCTAAAGCGGCCCCCGAAGCCACTACATAATACTATCGAAGAACAGATAGACCGTTGTTTTAGTGACCGATACGTAATGGTGTAGTAGAGCGACTAAACCTTTGACTATGCTGTTATAATGACATACCTGGATGGTACCGAACTCGATGAGTTTCTTGCCGAACTGCACGCGCGTGGCAGCGTGTTCAGCAGCCTGCTTGATGGCGGCGCTATATGCCAGCTAAAGCGGCCCCCGAAGCCACTACATAATACTATCGAAGAACAGATAGACCGTTGTTTTAGTGACCGATACGTAATGGTGTAGTAGAGCGACTAAACCTTTGACTATGCTGTTATAATGACATACCTGGATGGTACCGAACTCGATGAGTTTCTTGCCGAACTGCACGCGCGTGGCAGCGTGTTCAGCAGCCTGCTTGATGGCGGCGCTATATGCCAGCTAAAGCGGCCCCCGAAGCCACTACATAATACTATCGAAGAACAGATAGACCGTTGTTTTAGTGACCGATACGTAATGGTGTAGTAGAGCGACTAAACCTTTGACTATGCTGTTATAATGACATACCTGGATGGTACCGAACTCGATGAGTTTCTTGCCGAACTGCACGCGCGTGGCAGCGTGTTCAGCAGCCTGCTTGATGGCGGCGCTATATGCCAGCTAAAGCGGCCCCCGAAGCCACTACATAATACTATCGAAGAACAGATAGACCGTTGTTTTAGTGACCGATACGTAATGGTGTAGTAGAGCGACTAAACCTTTGACTATGCTGTTATAATGACATACCTGGATGGTACCGAACTCGATGAGTTTCTTGCCGAACTGCACGCGCGTGGCAGCGTGTTCAGCAGCCTGCTTGATGGCGGCGCGCTGTGTGCCGGCTAGGGCGGCGCCCATACCGAAGCGGCCGTTGTTCAGGATGTTCATGGCCACCTAAACATTAAACAAGATTTCATAGCTTAATTTACTTTCATAAATAACAACAAAGCTTGTTATTCTTAATATGATTTAACACTTAACACCCAGGTCAATGTTGTCGATATTCCATCAGGTGTGACTAGAGCCAATCGCCGGTCAGTTTTTAATTAAAAAAAAATATATATATTACTAGGAAACGAATTATATTATTTTATAACAATATAACCTATTTTAGCTCATAATTTTTGTGCTAATTATGGTACCTAATCATGTATGTATTGCTGCAAAGCCATATAATCATTCTGCTGTATTTCTATGGTGCTGTAAAATTATGTTTAAAGTCAAAATCTTAGTTATAAATAAATAAATATTTATTCTTAGACAATTAATACAATACTTGACTTTTCACCGCCAAGATAATCAATTTCTAAATTTTGTTATAATATAGATAATTTGCAGACACCCATTATCATCTTCGTATCCGGAATTGTGTCTACAATGCGGTAATGAATGTATTATCGCATTATGATACAACCTATCAATTGGCAAATAGTCAACAACTGCGATTACACAATCATACCCACTGTTGTGTAATCTATACCATAAACTTATGTCTAATGTACCAATCAAATAAAACAAATCTTGATATGTCAAGGCAGCTTCAATTTTACGTTAAAATTTTATAGTATTATAAAATCATTTAGCAGGATTCGCGTAATCTAATCTTTGACGACCGGTTTGGCCTAGTGGGTAGTGACCCTGCCTACGAAGCTGATGGTCCCGGGTTCAAATCCTGGTAAGGGCATTTATTCGTGTGATGAGCATGGGTATTTGTTCCTGAGTCATGGGTGTTTTCTATGTATTTAAGTATTTATAAATATTTATATATTATATATATCGTTGTCTAAGTACCCTCAACACAAGCCTTATTGAGCTTACTGTGGGACTTAGTCAATTTGTATAATAATGTCCTATAATATTTTTTTATATTTATTTTATTTTTAGGATTCGCGTAATCTAATCTTTGTACTCGTACGTACAAAACTCGTACCTATTAATATAATAAATGTGAACTCTGTCTGCCAGTTACCTTTTCACACTTAAGTATATTGTTTGAGTCCCGGGGAAGGACGTAGAAAAATATTTTTTGATCACACCAACTGGTAAAGGCCATATTGATTGTTCAAAAGCTAATTAAAAAGTTGCATGTTGGGCAAAGTATTCAAATGCAAATTTTGAGTTGTTTCCTTAACTTAGGTGGTAAAATTGACTTTCAAATGATTATTTTGAATGGTCTAATTTTTTATTACGTTCATTTGCATTTGATTTGATTTTTTTGGTATTTCATAGTAAGTCTTCTCCGTGACCACGGGAACAACGCCGTCCTCGAAACGTCGGAGGTAAATTTAAAACTTAATACGCGATTAAGTCCCGTTTATATTAGTTAATAATTTCATAGTTAGTATTTTCCTCGCGTTGGTGTGGTGAAAATTTTTGTGTTTCACTCGGAGGCAGTTTGTTTAACCCTCGTGCCTTGAAACCCTCGCAACGCTCAAGATTTCACTTCTCGAACCAATTCAATTTCAATTTTTGAATCCTTCGCTTGCTCGGGTATCAATATTAGCACGAGCGGTTAAACAATAACTTAGCCCCTTGTAAAACAAATAACTATTTTTTTAAGATGATAAGGGGTTGAATTTACTATTGAAGTATATATATACATTTTTTTGCATATTAATTCGCGGACAGAGTCTCGTTAGCAACAATCGTAAATCGCAAAACGTATATGTAGTGGTTTGTTCATTAAGTTAAAATAGTCCCTAATTTAACCGTCGCAAAATTGATATTTTTCTGAACAAAGCAAACTATGACTATTTATGTTATGACCGTTATCAATTTAACCTTTTGACCGCCAAAGACGTCATATGACGCGCACGGCTACAACCCAATATCAACCTTCATGCGTACCGACACCGACAAGGTTCACGATTACGCGCCGCATACGATAGGCGTGGCGTTCAAAAGGTTAAAAGTAGAAAATCACCATTTCCATTTTTAAATTTATTTTAAGCTTAATAGCATCGTTCGCAGACGTTTCTTGTTAAACATTAACGAGCGTTATGACTCATCTAATGAGGACAATTCATTATCTATCGATGCCGATGTCTCATTAGGAAATGAGTGAGCCGGATAAAGTAAATTGTAATCTAGACCTTTCGGGAATTTCAAGCTGTTATTTAATTGTTTCACAAACCATATTCTAGTCAAATGTGACGTTCCACGGATAAAGGTACCTCGTGAGGGTTGGCGCTAAAGTCGCGTAGCACTGTATTCGTATTGGAGAGTCGTTAAGAACAGTGTAAGCGCCGACGCTATAAGGTACCTTTACTGTGGAACGTCACAAATAACCTGACTTTTTTCTATTTCTTTTTAAATATTCACTTACCTTGAAACCGTTGCCGACGCCTCCCAACACGTTTTCATTGGGAACGGGAACGTCTTCATAGTAAACTTCAGTGGTGTTCGAGCACTTGATGCCCATCTTGTTTTCTGGGGGTCCAGATGACACGCCGCCGAAGGAACGCTCCACGATGAACGCTGTCACCTGTCATAGTCAAATAAATAATAAGTTTTCGCCTAAAATTACTTTTTGAAGTGAAAACTTCTTTAGCGGCGCTGTACACTTTTTGTGATGGGGAAAAAATGTTAAACTCGCGACAGGTCACGTGACCGACAGATTCGACAAATTGGAAATTCGTAAGACGGACACGTGAGCTGATCGAAAAACTGTTACAATGTCATTGAAGCCAGTAGTTAAATTTTTTATGTAATATAAATTGTGATGTTTGTGTATGATAGCGCAATAAATGAATATTGTATTTTACCACATAAATGATAGTACTTTTATACTGATAGATAACCTAACCTAACCATTCCAAAATATCAAAAATGCGTAACGTTAATATTCAAGTTTACACTTCTGCCGGCACTCCCGGAGTGGAACCCGTTGTTTTTTTTTTAAGTGAAACCTATAAACCTACAATATATTATGCTGAAGCGATCGACATCAAAATCAAAGTGATTTGTTAAGATTTAGTTAGTGGTAAACGTTTTCTCCCGAAATGGAATTTCATAGAAAACATACCGTTATTTGGTTAGGATCGCAAAGCTATTCTTCCGAAAAAAGTAATCCATTTGACATCATTTCGGAAAATTTTCGAGATAAATAGTAATATAAAAATATTTGACCTAGAAAGAAACGCTTGTAGCTAATAATAGACGTTAACATTGAACAATTCATAAATCGAATCCAAAAAACACAGATTTGTACTATGGACTTCGGAATCGGTGCCAATTCTCGAGCCGGACTTGACAGATAAGATTATTAAACGTTAGTTTCGCTGTTTGTATTTGCATATAGATAGTGTCATTCACGAAGACGTGCCTTGATTCGTAATGTCATGTCATTAAAGGTTAGATTTGACAAATCTGTGCGTCATCGTGGATGACACGAACTATAGTAGTTTTAAAATAAGATAACATAATATACTTATTATAAACAGAGACCGGGATTTTCGTGACTTTCGAATTGCCATAGAGACTTATCATTTATCGATTTCCGATATATCGATACAATAACGAACAAATATTAATAGTTAATGGATGTTTAACTGTAAAACTAGTAATTTAAAACTAGATAATATAAAAAATCTATTTAAATGAAAACTTTTATAAATAAACCATTGGAACACTTGTTAGTACTAAAACAGACTTTAAACATGAAATGGAAAACGCACTGAATTGAACCTGATAATTAAATCTGACATTCTTAAAAAGTGACGAAGCCCACCAGATGTGAAGGCCAGGTTCGAACCCGCGTCTTCAGCTATCGCGGCTAACGCTATGAACCTCTACGCCACCTCACCACGTCGGAACGTGTCTCAATTCTCGACTATCCCATCATAGACTAGGCGTTTTTGACAAAAATAATTCTTATCAATTTATTCTCAGAACACGTGTACGTAATAATATTATACATAGTCTTCTTTTCTTCGTTTAAAATATGGCTTCCATCAAATCTATGATGATTTTGCCAATGTCAAGTTTCGTTGTAAGTTTTAAGTGTGCTCGTAGAGCATGACGTTGTTCGGTAGATGCTTTTAGTAAAGAGATAGTTCGACTTTACTAAAAGCCACGATGGATTGCCGGATGTTGATTAAAACATGGTTAAACGCGTTTCAAGATTAGTTTTTCATTAACTGCACACTTCCACGATAGTTCACTGCATAATAAGCTATCAATATTACACTTTGAACAACATAAATGAGCAAAACACAAAAAAATATTCTCGAGACGTCTTCGCCATCTTGAATCTCAACGACAACCTCTTATACATAGTCAATACATTGATTGATTGAGATGTGTATAATCTAGGACAATTTCGTGCTTAGAATTTGACTGATAAACAAAATGGCGCAGCTCCATACATTTGCGATCTAAAGATCGATGAGTGTCTAAAGTTGACGTTTCACAATTCAGTGACCGCAAAACATATGGCGCAGTACAGCGCCATCTATTCTGGATGTTAAATTAAGGGCTGCGTTTTTTTCTTAGACTTTACCTCTCTATTACAATCAATTTTTTTAAATACGAATATAAGAATATCGCAGAAAGCGAATTCTTGAAGAGAAATGAAATTGCCCGTAGCTATTAAGTACTTATGTTAATTAATATCTTTTTCTGGCAATATAGTCGCTTTCGTAAAAACTAGTGCCTACGCCAATTCTGGGGATTAGTTGTCAAGCGGACCCCAGGCTCCCATGAGCCGTGGCAAAAATGCCGGGACAACGCGAGAAAGAAGATCTTTCTCTGCCAATAATGTGGGAGGTCGTGCCGCTCACGCATCGGCCTCCAGTCACCAAACCCGTTGTCTAAACAGCAATGCTTAAATCGTCTCCAATAGACGCAAAGGGATGATAAGAATATTTGATGAAAAATAGTTCCCAAAGTTCAGTTTTGAATGTTATATTTACCTTGTCGACGGTCTTCCCGTCCTTCTGAACAGGTGTCTGTGCGAAGACGGTCATGACCTCCGCAACTCCACCGTTGCTGATCCAGATCTTGGAGCCGTTCAGCTTCCATGAGCCATCTGGCTGCTGGATAGCGCGCGTCCTGTTACAGAACACAGTTTAACTAAAATTCAACTTCCTAAAATTGCAAAATAGGGAAAATTTTGTACGGTTTTTTTTTCTGTTTTTAATCTTACTTATCTAACCAAATGTACTTCAACGCAATATAAATTTATTAATATATTTACCAGATTTTTGGTTTAAAAATCGTCTTATAATTCAGCTTTTAATTAAAAACCGAAACACACTGGGAAACGTGTATTAGATACGGAAATATTATTTTTAAATTTTTTTTGACGCCAATGATGGATATGTCCGCATCGTTGATCCAACGCTGAAGACGGATTAATCTGTCGCAGACCACAGAGCAATAGACCCACATGCATATGCATAAAGTTCAATTTCAGTTTTGACACTTCGGTTTGGTGTTTGACAGCGACTCAAACTAACTAATTTTACGTTTGTTCCATAGTGCCAAACAACAGGATACCCTTAAATGAAGCTGATAATATATGATACCAGTACTTACTTGATGGAGCCAGCATCAGACCCTGAAGACGGCTCAGTGAGGCAGAACGCAGCATACTCCCCACCGGTTACTCTGGGAAGGTACTTCTGCTTCTGTTCTGGAGTTCCGAATAACAGGATACCCTTGAAGCCGATGGACTGGTGAGCTCCGAGGGTGATGCCCACACCCAAGTCGTGAGCTCCGACGATCTAGGTAAAACAGATGCCAATGATTCACCAGCCTATCGATTAAATATTGAAACGGGTAAGTAGCCTGCGTCGGTCCGCCAACGCTGCGATGATGCTCTTCGGTACGGCTCGAAACTTGTTGAGTGTCCAGTTTCAATATATCTATATCTCACGGAAGCTTATTGATTCTTGTAAATCTTTGTTGATTTCTATAAGCCCTGAATCGATTGATTTGATAAATAAATGTTTTGAGTTTAATGTCTTTGATCCATATTGGGCATAGTGCATAGCCGTCTGTTCGGTCTTGCCACTTCGTAAGACTGTTAATGCATGCTGCATATGACCTCAAGATTATTATAAGTAAGCCCAAAACAGCTTGGTAATATCGAGATACCTATTGACTAAGTATCTGATTGTTTTTTATTTCTAACAAGAATATAATGTTGTTATTTCTAACAGTAATCAGTAAGTTACAAGACAATAATATATTTAGCACCTTTTACCACGTAACTGATTTCTTGGCGTTAAATAATTTTCTAGAAATTATAAATTGGTCTTCTATTGTTTGTCGTAATCATTTAACTATTATTACTACGTATAGGACCGGCACAGAGAACCAGTATTTTGCGCCATGAGTTGTTATTTGACAACAAACCCTAGAAGCAGAACGTAAAGCTCGCGACCTGAACGTATAAGCGCCATGAATTTGACTGCGCTTACGACGTTTTGCTCGCGGGGTACACTTTCATTGTTTGCGACAATTTCATTGTTTGGTATGACTTCTATATTAGTAATAATAACTCAATGGTCGTGGTTTACATAAGGTTGTCGCGACGGACGCGAAAATCCGATGCCACAATACTAATTCACCTGCGGCAACACCGAACAGCGCCCTCTATGTGGAACTGTGGTAAGTTAACCAACGTAGTAAGTTGGTGAAGCTAGATTCAGTATGGCGCGAAACGCGCTAGTTCTATAAAATGTGATATAAAGTGAGGAAGCCTACAGCTGTCCGGAATCATCTAAAGCTAAGTATTTTATTTACTTGGTGAAAGCTCGCAGTAGTGGTATGGTTTCTCTGTGCGATTATCTCCTTTATTCCTTTCTGGTTCGAGCTTGCCACGTGACCTTGACGTGGAAGCTATTGGGAGCCCATCTTAGGTAAGGCGGACTAGGGACTTATGATTGTGTAGGAGTCTGCGGCTTCGGCCGCAGATCCTCCTATATCAATGTGTAAGAGAATGGCAGGTTTAGCTGCTAGATGCTCCCCGTAAGGGGGGCGGCTACTATAGAGAAAGGCGTTAGGAGTTCTGTGGCTTCGGCTGCTAGGTTCTCCTTTATCCCCGTGTAGGAGTAAGGTGGCTCCGGCCGCTAGTTACTCCTTTATCAGCACGCAAGGGGCAGCTTCGGCTGTGGTACGCCCCCTTGAAACCAGAGAAAGGCGTTAGGAGTTCTGTGGCTTCGGCTGCTAGGTTCTCCTTTATCCCCGTGTAGGAGTAAGGTGGCTTCGGCCGCTAGTTACTCCTTTATCAGCACGCAAGGGGCAGCTTCGGCTGCGGTACGCCCCCTTGACTATACAGCTACTTAGGTAGTTGGCTTTGTGTAACCTACATCCGGCCGGGTAAGATGGGGCTCACTAGTAAGATATATAGATTTATGTGTGGAGGTTAATGGTTTGGAGAATACCATGTTCATAGAGCAATTTTACCCACAGATCTCGGGTGTCATACATTCAGCCGCCTTAAGATAAGCGAAGCAGATTAAGGCTCCTCTGGCCCAG
Source organism: Cydia pomonella (assembly GCF_033807575.1). Taxonomy (NCBI): domain Eukaryota; kingdom Metazoa; phylum Arthropoda; class Insecta; order Lepidoptera; family Tortricidae; genus Cydia; species Cydia pomonella. Next base: position 3,763,761 of record NC_084708.1, read on the forward strand.
GAGTTGAGGTGCAGAGAGAGTGAGGATGAAGAGTCCCTTATGGGATATGAAGGTATGTATGCGATGCATTCTATACCCCAATAGATCCCCCTAATATAACATATATATAAGTTGCCGCCTTTCCCCTCTTTACGGTCTCATTTATATACCGTAGGCGGCTAGGGGAGAGGCGGCCACAATGGTGGAGGTGCTGGGATTCAGCAGTTAAAGAACCAAGGCTTTGTTGAGAATAAATAATATAAAGAATGCAAAGCATACATCTTCACTATAGGCATATATGTTTACTATCGGAAATCATAGATGGCGCTAACAGTAGCGAAAACTGCGAGGTTTTATATTTTATGTGTACATTTTAAGGTGTTTTCTTATTACATCTGGTTCGATATTAATTTAGGCTTGTTTAAATAAAGAGGCTGGCATTAATATTCATCAATTGAAGATATTTTGAGTTAATAAGTCATGTTTTTATATACGTGAACGGCAGATCATTGTGGCCGCCTCTCCCCTAGCCGCCTACGGTATATAAAGGGATTTCGAGCTCATGCGGTTGCGCATATCTGCCGTCGGTTGAAATGTGTCACAACAACCTTTATGCAGTTTTATAGCTTGGGAGGCCAGCATACATCCTGAATCGAAAATCGTCGCTGTCTGGGAGCCTATAACCCCAGAAGAGTGCGAAGAGTTGGTAGCGACGATGCCATTGAGGATCAAGGCTGTTCTTAAGAGTAAAGGCGAGACAACTAAGTGGTAGGCGAACTATTTTGCGTACTCAAGATCGATAGCCGAACTATTATGCGTTGTAGTTGATAGAAGAATTGTATTTTTTTATTGCAATACATGAATATTTTTTTGTTGTATTATATAGGAAATAAAGTTGATTAATATTACAACACTTTTTTAATTCTTTCTCCTATGCTACTAAAATTACTTACTAGATTTGACTTTTAAAAAAAGGTACTTTCAATTTCAAATAGTAGCCGAACTCTTCTGCATTGGGGCTCGTACACTTTCAACATAGGATTATAATTTATTTCATTGCATTAAGGATTAAAATAAGTACATCAATGTATATAGTACGTTCATGACCTTGAATGCACAATTGTTTATTTTTAACCTACTTGTCTCAAGTAAAACATTCAAATATGTTTAAATTGTATTGTCTAAGCTAATAATATTACGTACATGAACCTTTTCATCCACTTATTTACTTTTCAACCATCGATAATCAATATTTGTTATGAAACAACGTTGTTAGATACAGATCTACTGTATTTGCCTGACATATTATAAATAAAACTTACCTTTTCTTTTTTCTTAGATCTGTAAATCACCCAGAATAACAGCAATCAATAAATCTACATCAACAGCAACACACTACAAAATTACTTAAATAATTTTATTTTTCATACATTCAATATAGTTCGTTGCTGACGACAAGCTGGCGCCAAATTGAAATTTTGAAACCAGCGTATCTATTTTATTACGAACGACGAGTACTGCGACTTTCGATCTATCTTCACCTCTCTTACTTTACTATCGCATCGCAAGAGCGAAAAATAAGCGCGAATTGTCAGGTTATAAGGTTTGCTACGTTAGGTGCCTTCACTGCTCACCATTCACCACTAACCACAGATACGATAATCGAATCGAAGCACGGAACAAAGAGCATATAATCACTACGTTTTAAGAGACGGGACTTCCATACTAGCGAGTGGAATCCCTTTGTTTCGCAAATCATTACCAAAATGTACGACAAAGAACTGTCAAGTGTCAAAGAACCATAGTACCAACATAAGCAATTTAAATAGTGTAGTACGCTACACGCTTGCCTTTCTTATCGATATCGATAAAATGGGGAGGGTTGAAATATAGACTCTTGTCTACAAATTTTGTACTCGAAATCAAGTTAGGATCGAGTCCACATTTAAGTTGTATGTTATATAGTGGATAGTTCTATGAGTGGACTAATACGTGGTCGAGCTTAATGTGGACTCGATTTTTTTTTAAGAACACCTTGTTGTTTTTCACCACTGGGAAGGATCAAAGTAGCACTTTGTTTCCCTACTAGGAGGGATCACTTTTTTTCCTCTTTTTGCATACTTCTTAGGTTAAATTATTTAATTTAATTACCATTAATTGAATTTATTTATTTGTACCATAATAATTTCCTCATAGGTGATGTGAAAAGCAGTATGTAAATTTATCACGTGGTAGCAAAAATATTTCCACCTTAGGGTGGTATTCCACCTATCCAATTTCTTGGTCTAATGTCATTGCGTCTCACTCTGTCATTAATCAAAATGTGAGACGCAATACACATTGGACAAAGAAATTGCATAGGTGGAATACCACCCATAGGCGTTAACACTTGAATCCCTCACTACGCTAGGATTCTATTTTAGAATACCTCGTTACACTCAGAATGTAATTATAAAATCCCACACTATTTTATTACTTAATTTTTTTTATTAAAAGCACAATTTTCAAAATGATCTGCAGATACATGTTTCAACAAAATAATGTAACTTTTCTATGGGAAGATGTATCAGGTCTTCGTTCCCAACAAATTTAACCCACTGCCTGCATCTGAAAACATACAGCCTTGGTTATGTACAGTTTATATTCCAAGTGTTTGTTAATGAGATGATCAACTGATTATTTAGCGCTAATATGCATCTATAAATCATGTTTTTTTGGCATCCAATTATCAACAACCCTTTATCAATGCTCTAACTTTTTATGTATTTATACTACTACTGGGCAGTAACCCTGCCTATGAAGCCGATGATCCCAGGTTCAAATCCTGGTACGGGCATTTATTTATGTGATGACCATGCATATTTGTTCCTGAGTCATGTGTGTTTTCTATGTATTTATATGTATATATCGTTGTCTAAGTACCCACAACACATGTCTTATTGAGCTTCCTATGGAATTAAGTCAATTTGTGTAATAATGTCGTATAATATTTTTTTATGATCACAAAAAGAGAGATTAATTTACTTACATTTCAGATTAATATATTAAATAATTACTAGATTTAAAAAAATATGTTAAATAATGACCATTAATGCATAGATGATAGATAATTTTCCACTGAAAATCTTCGACGAATTAATTTTGTGTCATATTGCATGCAAGTTCTCAGGAAATTTCACATATTTTATTTTATTACATTGGATTAGTTGTCAAGCGGACCCCAGGCTCCCATGAGCCGTGGCAAAATGCCGGGACAACGCGAGGAAAAAGAAGAAGACACTGATATACAAATAAACATACAATTATCGATAGTTTTAGTACATCCCTAGTTCACAACTAAAAATAATATAAAATATCAAATTTTCGATGTGTTCAAAGCCTGCTGCACCAAAATAAGGTCAAAAGTATCTAAAGCAATACGTACCGGTCTTTATCCAAGGGAAATTTCGCCATAAAATCCCTTTTTTCGTGATTTTCTCGAGTGGCTCGCTTGCCACATATTTCACACTTAGTAAACCGTTTTCTCGGTGGCATTGTAACAAACTCGTTCTTTACTCTGATCACGGTTCACTATTTTCGATATTTTCACTAAATAATAAAGAAATTGCACGAAATACCCGAACAAAACATTGAAGCCTTTATAACAAACAAAACAATTAGGCTGACAGTTGACTTGATGTAAACTTGACAGAATAAATAGCACTGACGTTTTATTTTTCTTCGTTGGCAAAGATTTGCGAAACAAGTTCCATACAAAACTTATTTTGTTCCTAGTTGCGTCAGCCTGGCACGGAATAACAAAGCGTTTCGTTCTACGTTAATATTATATTATACTTACGGGAAAAAACTACATTACTATTTCCATACAATACAACGTTAATGCGAAAATTAGAGTAACGCAAAATATTCATTCAAAATTATGATATTTTCGCGTATCATAATGATATCATTATGATAAATGATACGGAGGCCAGAAATATGATACATGTATCATAATTATGATACGTATAACAGCGCTGTGAGCCGCTGACATTGACATTGCGTTTCGTTACACAGGCGAAACATTTATTTATACGAACTTAATTCTTTTTAACAGAATTAGTTTTTCGGTATATATTACGAGAATATGATTGTAATTTTATACAAGAGGCGCAAAGTAACGCCAGCTATATAAACTATACTGCTATAGCATTCACTACGATACCAAATGGTACTTATACATGGCGTTTCGTTACACAAACGAAACACATATTTATACAAACTAAATACTTTTTAAACAGAACTATTTGTTCACCAGTATACATTACGAGAATATTATTGTCATTTCTTTACAAGAGCTCCAAAGTAACACCAACTTATGGAACAGTCATATCAACTATACTGCGATTGCATTCACTACGATACAAATAGTAAAGCGTTCCGCGACTGCGTTGAGTTGACAGCTATGCACACATATTTATGCAAACTTAATATTTTTAAACAGAACTCTTTGTTGAGTATACATTACAAGAATATTATTTTTATTTCTGTACAAGAACTACAACGTAATGCCAACTTATAAAAAAGTTACAGCAAGTATACTGTGATATTATCCACTACGATTAAGATTGTAAAGAGAATTTTTAGTTTTTTAGCATTACAAGAAGCTTCTTGTACATATATTTATTGTAACGTTTATTCAATGAGTTGTAAAAAAAACTAGACTTCTCGTATATATAATTCAAACAGAACTGTTTAGTGCATATTGATGTTTGAATAGTTCTATTGAATTCAAGATATAGTAAACGTAAAAATAGAGTAGTTTTCCTTACAAGATTGTAGTATCGGTTACAATAAATCTATTTTACTAATCGTTCTGGTAGTATTGTTGGGATTTTTTCTTTCCGTGTGGTATCTCAAGCTACATAGACTAATTAATTACAGGCATAGATATACCTTATCCTATTGTAAGTACAAAGTTTCTGAGCAATCTAGCTAGTCGTTTTAAAATGAGAGCGTAACTACGTTTGTATGGAGAACCCCGTTTGCTAGGGACCTTTTAAACGCGACGCCTATCGCACGCGGCGCGCAATCGTGAACCTTGTTGGTACGCATGAAGGTTGATATTGGGCTGTAGCCGCGCACGTCATATGACGTCTTTGGCGGTCAAAAGGTTAAGAGGAAAGGGGACGGCCACTTCTGCATACAAACGTAGTCCCCATTTTCCTCTCTGGATATTGACATTATGGAAAATATTTTACATGATTTGATGTTTATTTACTGGACCTCCAAAAGAAAGTAACGTACACTTTTGTTTGAATGACCTGCTCTATAGATATTTAAATTTAGTTATCATTTTTTTTTTTTATTCACTGTGTAATTGTTCGGTTTTGCTATCCTGTCCTAAATGTAATAGTGTAAATGTTTCTGCTGTCCTTAGCTAGATGTACAAATACGGCGGTGGCAGAATAACAGCGTCCATTGCTGGAAGTCTTTAGGGCCGCTGTGCCCCGAGGCCTTTTGGCGCATACTGTCGCGACGGACGCGAAAATCCGATGCCACAATACTAATTCACCTGCGGCAACACCGAACAGCGCCCTCTATGTGGAACTGTGGTAAGTTAACCAACGTAGTAAGTTGGTGAAGCTAGATTCAGTATGGCGCGAAACGCGCTAGTTCTATAAAATGTGATATAAAGTGAGGAAGCCTACAGCTGTCCGGAATCATCTAAAGCTAAGTATTTTATTTACTTGGTGAAAGCTCGCAGTAGTGGTATGGTTTCTCTGTGCGATTATCTCCTTTATTCCTTTCTGGTTCGAGCTTGCCACGTGACCTTGACGTGGAAGCTATTGGGAGCCCATCTTAGGTAAGGCGGACTAGGGACTTATGATTGTGTAGGAGTCTGCGGCTTCGGCCGCAGATCCTCCTATATCAATGTGTAAGAGAATGGCAGGTTTAGCTGCTAGATGCTCCCCGTAAGGGGGGCGGCTACTATAGAGAAAGGCGTTAGGAGTTCTGTGGCTTCGGCTGCTAGGTTCTCCTTTATCCCCGTGTAGGAGTAAGGTGGCTCCGGCCGCTAGTTACTCCTTTATCAGCACGCAAGGGGCAGCTTCGGCTGTGGTACGCCCCCTTGAAACCAGAGAAAGGCGTTAGGAGTTCTGTGGCTTCGGCTGCTAGGTTCTCCTTTATCCCCGTGTAGGAGTAAGGTGGCTTCGGCCGCTAGTTACTCCTTTATCAGCACGCAAGGGGCAGCTTCGGCTGCGGTACGCCCCCTTGACTATACAGCTACTTAGGTAGTTGGCTTTGTGTAACCTACATCCGGCCGGGTAAGATGGGGCTCACTAGTAAGATATATAGATTTATGTGTGGAGGTTAATGGTTTGGAGAATACCATGTTCATAGAGCAATTTTACCCACAGATCTCGGGTGTCATACATTCAGCCGCCTTAAGATAAGCGAAGCAGATTAAGGCTCCTCTGGCCCAGGAGTTGAGGTGCAGAGAGAGTGAGGATGAAGAGTCCCTTATGGGATATGAAGGTATGTATGCGATGCATTCTATACCCCAATAGATCCCCCTAATATAATATATATATATAAGTTGCCGCCTTTCCCCTCTTTACGGTCTCATTTATATACCGTAGGCGGCTAGGGGAGAGGCGGCCACAATGGTGGTTAATGCTGGGATTCAGCAGTTAAAGAACCAAGGCTTTGTTGAGAATAAATAATATAAAGAATGCAAAGCATACATCTTCACTATAGGCATATATGTTTACTATCGGAAATCATAGATGGCGCTAACAGTAGCGAAAACTGCGAGGTTTTATATTTTATGTGTACATTTTAAGGTGTTTTCTTATTACATCTGGTTCGATATTAATTTAGGCTTGTTTAAATAAAGAGGCTGGCATTAATATTCATCAATTGAAGATATTTTGAGTTAATAAGTCATGTTTTTATATACGTGAACGGCAGAACATCAACATTGTACGGAGCCAACATGAAGAAATTACATCGCGGTGACCGGAAGCAGTCACACGACATTTTCATAATGGATGTATTTTATTTTCAAATTAGAATGGAGTCGCAAATTAGTAAAAGAATAAACAAAGATGAATAAAAAAGGGATTGGTGCATTTGTCTATATTTATCAATTATGATATTTATTACTTTAAATTAAGTGATACACTATTGTGTAATAATGCCTTCGAGTTACCAACGTAACCGGAAAAATAGGCGGCGCGAACCGCCTAGAACAAGATGGCAGGTGTTGCCACACTAGGAAGATTATCCACCAAATCGCGGAAAATGTGCGGATTATCGGGATTCTCAAGAAAATTAAAGAAGAAAGAAAAATTATGTCGCTAAGCTGATTCAACATAGAAAAGTTATACGATAACCAATTTCCAATAAGACGCTTCAGTAGGTACGTCATAGCAAAGCGTACTTAGATATAAGTAGAAGATTTACTTTATTTTATTATACATTAGTTGTTAGAGTTGTGGATTTAATATGATTATAATAAGTAAACGTATGCGAGTCAGAATAACTAATAAGCATCTTATAAGAAACGTACGTGTAGTAGATAAGAGTTTGTATGAGTAAGCACTCTACATTTTACCTTTTATATTTCGTTATACTTTAGAACTTAAGTAGTTTTAAGAACACAAGGATGCAATCATTGATACGGAATCAACATAAAGAAGAAAGAAATTTGTTAAAGGCCCTAAATTCATTTCATATTTATCGAAATTTATGGGGTTTGAGTTGACTTTGGCAACACTGACTGTTGCAAAGTGAACGTTCCACCATTTTGAATCGTTGGCGGAAGATCTCCAAGCAGACGCGAGTTCCCCGGGAAGGTTCCTCAAATTATGCTGGTAAATATTGAGAATATTATAATTTAAAGGGCACCAACAAAGGGATAAGCGTGTAGATAGGCAAGATTGTGAAAAACTACGTATTTACTTCATAGGTACAGTGAACTCGCCGCCGCCAACCACACCGGACAAGACAACTCGGATTTGACGAAAACCCCCCTGATTAGACCTGCTATCGGACTAGACTATTTCTCGGTAAGTTTTTAAACATTTACTTCACAGTGACAGAGCTCTATTCTGTAAAACAAATGCGCGCGACGAAAATTATTTCATAGCAAGCGATCCGACAGCATGGCGGCCATGATCATTTGGGTTTCTAACAAGAAAAGGAATCCGTTTTTAACTAAGTATCCTTCCGTATGTATGAATTATGAGTCGATTTCGTCTCCTACTTTATTGAAATAATTTCACTTTCTAGAAGTTGATAGTTGGGGACGACCGTAGACAAGAGTCAACCCTATTGTTTAGGTAACACGGCTCATATTAGTACGACTCAGTTTTAGAAATATCTAGAATTTTCCAAACAAGAGGCGAACCTTAGTAATTTTCCAAGCTTACTATAGGCCTTCTGGAATGTTATCTCGGGTTCCCTAGTTAGATAGTTTGGTATTATTACGCTACCTTATTTAAACTAAGAAAGACAATTTATTTCTTTATGAATTGTTTTACGGCGTATGTACAAAGGATTTAGTTGAGTAAGTAAACGTTAAGTAAGAAGTATAATTATATACAATATTATGTATATAGGCCTAAAGGGAACTTATACCTGATTTATTTTACATGCATTCCATATTGAAGTCCATGATTATATTATACGAAAGCAATTGTGGTGTGTATATGTATATATAAGTTAACATCTTCTTTCCAGATTTATTGTGGTGACTTTTATGTGCAATTAGACTCATTAGATAAGTGATTCTTTGAAGTGTTCAAATAAATAAAATTAAAATGATTACTAAATAAATAAACCAAGCAAGTGAAATAAAATTAAAATTATTACTAAATAAATAAACCAAACAAGTGAAATAAAAATAAAATAATCATTAAATAGATCAATAAAACAAGTGAAATGGAAATAAAGTATTAATTTTCGTTGTGCTACGAGTGAGCTTGAATCAGAGACACCAACATTAGAGGTTGTGTTGTGGCAACAGTGTATAAACGTCAACATCACTTACTGACGTCGATGACGCTTGTATTGGTGTAACCTATAAATTATAAAGATAAAACTAGACACATTTATATGTAGGTGTGTATGTTATGTTGCCTTCCATCCTTGTTTTACTCCCTCTCATGATATTTAAATGAAACATCGGATTATAATTGGGTCAATGGTTTCATTCATGTAATTTAATTGACTTTGATTTTTATTCTTTTTTGGTTTCAAATTTGAAAGGATTTTAGAGATCATTAGTTAAATTTAGATTTCAATATTTTGAGATCATTAAAATAAAGAATAAATAAAATAATTTAAAATTAAACAACCTAAAGTAGTATGAAACATAGTTACTGCAAGGCAGTATTAATTAAATCTACAAGCGTAATCATTTCATACATAAGCAAATAAATAGGACTTTAGGTTAAATGGGTTTATTTCTATACGTTACAGGATTAAACAAGAAAAGAGCTTACACAAACAACATAATGGACGATTTGCTTTTAAGAAGGCTTAGGCTCATTAACGACAAACTCACCACAGACATAGAAGTTATTCCTGTTACCATTAATTCAGAGAACTTAGGGCAGGCTCAAATTACTTACAGTAAATTAGATGCATCTCTGAAAAGACTTGACAACGACTTGATGGAGTACTTTCGCTTGGCTTCGACACCTGCTTCTGATGAAATATGTTTACTGAGTGGATTGCAACTTCAAGCAGAGGAGACTTTGGCTGAACTTAAAGTGAAGATCGATCAAATAACTTTGAAAAGCAACGCTACAGAGAAACCTCCGGAAGCGAATGCCTCGTGCCGACTCCCTAAACTTCAGCTGCCGGTGTATAGTGGAGACGTGCTCTTTTGGTGTGAGTTCTGGGACTCCTTCAAGAGCAACATTGATTCAAGAAATCTGCCTGATGTTGACAAGCTCTCCTATCTTAAAGCCTCGGTGACGGGAGATGCCAAGAAAGCCATAGATGGTCTGTCAACTACTAATGCTAATTATAGAATAGCCATATCGATCCTAAAGGAGCGTTTCGGCAAGACCTCTCATCTCATTGACGCGCATTATGCAACACTATATAAGGTTAAGATGGCCAAAAGCACCGCTGAAGACTGTAGAAAGACATTCAACGAAGTTGAACGAAATCTCAAAATTTTGGAATCATTAGGTGAAAACATCAATCACAATCATCTTCGTTTTATGTTGCTGGAGAAATTTCCACCCGATCTAGTTTACGAAATTAAGCTGAAGGTTAATGATGATTCTATACAAGAAATCAGGAACCAATTAGATAGAATTATTACCGCAAAAGAGGATGCTGAAAGGATTTCAGGAAGAAAACGCACGCATGAAGCAGAAGATAGTACAGTCGGAACTCTACATATAAATGTGAAACGTGCAAGAAGCGCATATCCACCCAAACAGCAACAAGGTCCCCCTAAGAAACAAAATCCTCAAGGAGGTTTTGATAGAAGACCGGAAAGGAAGAATAAGTTTGATAGTATTAATAAACCCAATAAATGGAACAGACCAAAACAAACTCCGACTTCTAACAAGGATCAACCAGAACCTCAGCAGGGCTCTTCGAAGGGGAGAACAGCGTGGACATGCATCTTTTGCAAAGGTGATCATTACAATGATAAGTGCTCTGAAGCTACTACCTTAGCAGAAAGAAAGAAACGACTTGGAAAGAAATGCTTCATGTGTTTGAAGTTAGGCCACTTTATAGAAGACTGCAAGAACAAACGTAAGTGTAGCATTTGCTGTAGTGAGACACCGCATAACAGAGCTTTATGCCATTTAAATTTTCAGAAGAATACTGCAATGAAGAAACAGTCCTGACGGTTCTAGGAAAGGGATTCACTACTCTTCAAACTTCTGTTGTTAGGGCTAACCCCCTAGATGATAAAAATAAACAATATAAATATAGACTTCTTTTAGATCCAGGCTCTCAGCGCTCCTATGTCACATTTCAAACTGCCAAGGAATTGAAGCTTCCCATTGAAGAGGAAAGTCATTTAACTATATTTACCTTCGGTGAAGATCCTCCTAAAGAAATACATAGTCCAATAGTTACTTTACAATTGCTGTCAAGGACAAATAAGAAGATAGTTATACAAGCCAACTGCGTTGAACGTATTTCAAGAGGATACATACCCACTGTCAAGTTGAAGGACTTACCGGAGTCATATATACTAGCGGATGACGGCTCGCTAAGCGGACAGGTGCAGATTCTGGTTGGAAACGAGTACTACTTCAACCTAATTTACGAGAAGAAAATACAATTGGGTAGTAACCTGTTCCTGGTCGATTCTGCCCTTGGTTGGATAATAAGTGGTAGAACAGAACCACAGCTTAGTGACGAGCCCTATGTAGTGACTTACGCTCAGACTTGTATAGAAACGAAGCTTCATCAACCTGACCCACCCCTTTGTGATGGAGACATAAAGAGCCTCTGGGAACTAGAATGTATAGGTATTAGTGATTCACCGAAAGCAACTAGAGAAGAAGAAGCAATCAAGTATTTTAATAATACCACTCTAAAATTAAATAATCGTTACACGGTAAGCTGGCCGTGGATAACTTACCCACCGGACTTACCCAATAATTATGGAATGGCTTTTGGTCGCTTATCAAGCTTATTGAAGCGTATGGATCAAGGCACGTTGTTATCATACGATGATACGTTTAAACAACAATTAGATAAGGGTATAATAGAAGTTGTACTTGCTTCAAGAACGTCAACGGATAACGTAGTTCACTACCTACCCTTCCATGGAGTAAGCCATCGAGGGAAACCTATGAGAATAGTTTATGATGCTAGCTCCAAGAGCAGCAAAGACACCAAGAGTCTGAACGAATGTTTATACAGAGGACCACTCATGTTAGAAGACCTCACAGGTTTACTCATAAAATTTAGAACTCATCAGATAGGACTAACCTCAGATATTGAAAAGGCGTTCTTACAGATGGCGTTACACGAAAAGGATCGTGACGTAACCAGGTTCCTGTGGCTCAAAGATACCTCTAAACCGATATCTCAAGACAACCTATTACACCTTAGGTTTTGTAGAGTTCCATTTGGCGTCATTTCGTCACCGTTTTTGCTTAATGCAACAATCAAACACCACCTGTCTAGTGCGGAACATCAACAAGTCAGACTAAAAGCAAATGACATATATGTGGACAACTTTGTTTCGGGTTCCAGCACTACAGATGAAGCGATGGAGCTCTACAGAAATCTAAAAGGATCTTTTCAAGATATTTCAATGTCACTCAGGGATTGGAGCTCAAATTCTCGAGAATTTATGAAGAAAGTTTCTGATACATGTAAAGAAGATAAAGTAAAGGTACTTGGTTTAGAATGGGACATTAAGAAAGATACTCTTCAGTTAAAACCTAACTTGCAAGAGGAAGCAGTCACAAAAAGAGGAATACTGAAGACTATTGCATCAATCTATGATCCATGTGGTTATGCCGTGCCCTATACTCTATCATCTAAACTCTTTCTACAAGGACTCTGGAAGGCTGGAGTGTCGTGGGACTCGCCATTGTCAAGCGAACTAACAGAAGAGTGGAACGTCATCAGACAGAACTTAGAAGCCATTAGGGAAGTGTCAGTGAACAGATGCTACATGAAGACACCAGTGGGAAAAGGCTACCAACTACACTGTTTCACTGACGCCTCCCTACAGGCTTATGCAGCATCAGTCTTTTTAGTTTGCGGCTCGGGGAAAAGCTTCATCATTGGTAAATCCCGTTTAATACCAAGTAAAGATCAGGAGAGTCTCAAGATACCCCGTCTTGAACTATTAGGAGTACTGATTGGCAGTAGATTGATAAAGTTCGTTCTTAAATTCTTCCAGCAGAAGATAGCAAGGCAAGTCTTATGGACCGACAGCCAGATAGTCATAGAATGGTGTAAATCTGACAAACTATTACCACCTTTCGTTGCCAGGAGGATAGAAGAGATCAGAACAAATAAAGATCTGGAAATCAGATACCTTCCAACAGACCTAAATCCAGCAGACGTAGGCACCAGACCCACCTGTTCGAGAGAGGACGGGGAGAAATGGCTGAGTGGTCCACAATTTATAGTAGAAGATCCGAAGACGTGGCCAACTACATCCGGCAGTGGACCCACCAGTTCTCTCTTGACTGGGGAGGGTCTTGGGATCCAAGAAGATGAAGAACTGATGGAAATAGATGATCCAGATATACCTAATGTTAACCCGGTGGAAACGGAAGATGGCACAACTGCAAAAGAGATAATAAATCAAGAGAATGGTCAGATGCCAGACAATAAGTTTCAAAAATTGAAAGAAATTCAATCAGAGTATTTTCCTCTAGAAGTAGAGGGAAAAGTAACTAGTTTAAGTTTGAATTTAGGCATATTTAAAGATATAGATGAGTTACTGAGGTGCAAAGGTCGTATGAAACACACAAACTGGTCATTTGACAAACGCTATCCTATACTTATTCCAAAAAATTCAGATTTCACCAACGAAATTATAATAAAGACTCATCAAGAAAATAAACATGTTGGAGTGAGTCACACGTTAGACAAGATAAGGGAAACATACTGGATTCCACAAGGAAGAAGCCAAGTTCAAAGGATCCTGAAGAAATGCCCTGAATGTATGAGACATGACGGAGGGCCATATAGACTACCGGAAACTCCTGCTTTACCGAAAGAGAGAGTCAACTATAGTTCTCCATTTACATACGTTGGTACCGACTACCTGGGACCACTTCTAGTTAACAATGGGAATGGCAATTGCAAAAGGTGGATTAGCCTATATACATGTTTGGCTGTAAGAGCCATTCACCTAGAAGTTGTAAAGGACCTAACAGCGGAAGAAGGTTTATTGGCCTTACGCAGGATGATTTCAGCAAGAGGAGTGCCTATCTTGATAACGTCTGACAACGCAGCTCACTTTAAGTTACTCTCGGAGATTCTTCAGAATCCATACTGCGTAGATAAAGAAATAAAATGGAAATTTATACCACAGTTAGCACCATGGCATGGAGGATTCTACGAGAGATTAGTCGGATTGGTTAAGAACTGTATGAAGAAAACTTTACAGAAACATTTATTGAATGACAGCCAGCTGGTTACAGTGGTTAAAGAAATAGAAGCGGTTCTTAACACAAGACCTTTAACTTACGTGGACTCGGAGCCTGATCATGTATTAAAACCTTCAGATTTTCTTACCATGGGAAAATGTATCATTATGGAAACGTCAGGAAAGGATCCTACTACGTCACAAGGAACGGTGACTAAAGACAATTTAATTAAAGGTTGGAAGAAAGCACAGATAATTCTAAGAGAATTTAAAGAGATGTTCGAGAACCGGTATCTCCTAAATTTGAGAGAAAGATATTCCCACCATCCTAAAGAACCTAGGGTAATATCCAAGTTGGCTCCAAAGATAGGTCAAATCGTGCAGATCAAAGGTGACACGAAGAACAGAGTCAATTGGAAAGTTGGGAAAATAGTATCTTTAAGAAAAGGCGCCGACGGTTTATGTAGGGTTGCCACGGTACGAGTAGGAGATACAGAGTATACAAGATCTATCGCGCATCTCTACCCGTTAGAGATCGAAGATGGAGAAGAACAGTGTAAACAAACATCATCTTACGACGAAAGCGCAGAAGAACCTCTGCAACTTCCTAATCTACCCCGTTCGTCACGCAGAGATGACATGACGGTGGATTCCGTCAACGATGTTGCCGAATCCGAGTCTCTTTCTGAGCAAAGATGCACGCAAGCAGTCAGAGATAAGCCAGAAGAAGAAGTACAACCTTATGCCTCGCCAGTAGAGGGAAGGAGTTCCTCTCAACGAATCCTAGAGCCTATGTATAGTGAGTCAAACGAGCCTAAGCCTAAGTCTATGTCCGAACCAGAACCGTTCGCGGTCGTCGACCTCGAATCTTACGAGCACACTAAGCCAGAATCACACAACCTGGAGGAGGTTACGCTAGGCAACGAGTCAAGACCTAAGAGAGCCGCAGCTCTTCGAGCCCTTGAGAAGATCAAAGAATGGACCAGTAATCTAGTCGCCCTATTCCTGCCTGTGTTGGGGAGTGTCGCGACGGACGCGAAAATCCGATGCCACAATACTAATTCACCTGCGGCAACACCGAACAGCGCCCTCTATGTGGAACTGTGGTAAGTTAACCAACGTAGTAAGTTGGTGAAGCTAGATTCAGTATGGCGCGAAACGCGCTAGTTCTATAAAATGTGATATAAAGTGAGGAAGCCTACAGCTGTCCGGAATCATCTAAAGCTAAGTATTTTATTTACTTGGTGAAAGCTCGCAGTAGTGGTATGGTTTCTCTGTGCGATTATCTCCTTTATTCCTTTCTGGTTCGAGCTTGCCACGTGACCTTGACGTGGAAGCTATTGGGAGCCCATCTTAGGTAAGGCGGACTAGGGACTTATGATTGTGTAGGAGTCTGCGGCTTCGGCCGCAGATCCTCCTATATCAATGTGTAAGAGAATGGCAGGTTTAGCTGCTAGATGCTCCCCGTAAGGGGGGCGGCTACTATAGAGAAAGGCGTTAGGAGTTCTGTGGCTTCGGCTGCTAGGTTCTCCTTTATCCCCGTGTAGGAGTAAGGTGGCTCCGGCCGCTAGTTACTCCTTTATCAGCACGCAAGGGGCAGCTTCGGCTGTGGTACGCCCCCTTGAAACCAGAGAAAGGCGTTAGGAGTTCTGTGGCTTCGGCTGCTAGGTTCTCCTTTATCCCCGTGTAGGAGTAAGGTGGCTTCGGCCGCTAGTTACTCCTTTATCAGCACGCAAGGGGCAGCTTCGGCTGCGGTACGCCCCCTTGACTATACAGCTACTTAGGTAGTTGGCTTTGTGTAACCTACATCCGGCCGGGTAAGATGGGGCTCACTAGTAAGATATATAGATTTATGTGTGGAGGTTAATGGTTTGGAGAATACCATGTTCATAGAGCAATTTTACCCACAGATCTCGGGTGTCATACATTCAGCCGCCTTAAGATAAGCGAAGCAGATTAAGGCTCCTCTGGCCCAGGAGTTGAGGTGCAGAGAGAGTGAGGATGAAGAGTCCCTTATGGGATATGAAGGTATGTATGCGATGCATTCTATACCCCAATAGATCCCCCTAATATAACATATATATAAGTTGCCGCCTTTCCCCTCTTTACGGTCTCATTTATATACCGTAGGCGGCTAGGGGAGAGGCGGCCACAAAGGTAACTTACCTCAACAAGACGCGCGTACTGTGTGTTGCTAAGACCGAGACCGCCCAGCTCACAAGGCACCTGCAGACCGAAGGCACCGAGGTCCCAAAGACCGGCAAGAGTGTTTGGCTCGATCTTCGCGTCATTGTCGTTCTTCGCGGGGTCGTTCACCTGTGCACCGATAAAGTTCGTGCCATTATCAGATATATGGTGCTGATAGGACCAGCGCATCATCCTAAGCTCTGGACGCTCGGAGCAGACCCGGCGGCCGATATTTGAATTTCAATCGCTCGATTTCGTGTTAATAATATCTTCAATACTAGGCATTTAAATTCTACTAATATAATTGAAAAAGAGTGGTCAAGTCAATACACTAGATTCTCATTCGTATTTCAAAAATAGAATTTCGCCGTTTTCCACAGATTTTCGAGTGACGAAATCGAGCGCCCGAAATTCAAAATTCGCCTCCCGGTCGTCAATCGCGGCCGCGCCCGCGCCCCGCGCACGACATTCTCGATTTCTCGCACCAACCGCGACGGCTCGCGTCCGTCCGTCCGCGATATACTTTACGCGGCGCGTTCTGTTTTATTCTAACGGACAATTTATTATTTTTAATATATATATTACCTACAGTCCTATTATACCTACAGTCCGCTTATTTCTCTCCAGTAGCTAGACCAGATATATCTTAATGTTGGTTTATGAGACAACTTAGTATGTAGTTTCATTGCTACTTTTATTCGTGTTTCATAATTATGAATAATCAGAATGTGTTGACGCTTTTCTTGGCAACGTATGTTACAAATGTTACTTACAATACAAGATACATAATTTTACACCATATTTTTGTATTAATTTTGTAGGGCTATTTTTTTGCTCTGTCATGCGCAAGCGAGGCTTGATTGAAACTTTTTTTTAAATTTCCAAGCAAAAGGTTAAGTGCAGTTTCAAATATAAAGTTAGACATCAAAGGATTCTTTAGGAAAAAATATTAGAGCATATCCCCACGCAATCTTACTCTTTATGAAATTTAATCTCACCGAAGACGAGGCAGTATGGCCTTTGGTCTTAGCCTGTCCAGAAGAACTACAAAAAACCAATCTTACTATAGAAAAGCTATTAAATGTTTCTTTATACTATAACGGTGACAAATAAACATAGGGGCTGACGAAATGTAGTTAACGTAGAGTATGAAGTCGTGTACGAAAAGCGGTGCGCGCATTGCCAACCCTCTAACAACCTGTAAGCACACTTTTTGTGCAAATAAGTAAAAAAAAATACAAGTAACCAAACTTACTTCTTGGAAGAACTTCTCAACCGGTGGCACAAGCTCAGCCAACACCTGTCTCTGGTCCTCAGCCAGCGGCTCAGGGTACGGGAACACTGTTGAAGTCTCTAGGGCTCCTCGGAACAGGTTCAATGTGAATGAGTCGCTTGAGCGTGGTCCGGGACGCTCTTTCTGTACTGCCTTGGTCGCCTCTGTGCGACGCCCGCCGTCGTTACTAGGGCAAAGAATTTTTGGGTCATTTCAGCGGAAAAGACACTGCAGCTATGAGAAGTATTTTTATATATTTTTTACAGCAGCAGGCAGCTACCAGATCCCGTGCTGCTACGCGAAAATGGTCTTAGAAGACCCTCCCTCCTGAAACCCTGCACACCGCCTCGGCTGAGGCACGTCTACACTGTCCGGTTTGTGCGTGAGGAAATTGCCTCTTGCCTCATGCCTATGCTCACTCAGTGTGGACCCGCCTAATGAAGATTGGCGTTTACATATTTTGGGAAAAACATACAGTATGCAAGAAGAAGGTCATTTTTGACACTTTTTTTGGTGCCAATCCCATTTCTATCGAGGATCAAAGGCTTGTATGGGACAACAAAAATCTGGCTAGTCAAGCCACAAATCCAGGTAAAACAATTTTGATGAAAATGAAAACTTTTATTTTTTACATGCTATTTCTTACGCCAATCAATTCCATTCCTATTCAGTATCAATAGTTTCCTAGGGGTCAACATAAGGTAATGTACTAAAAAGCGACAAATTTAAATAAAAGTTTTTCCATACATATGTATACTATTACATTAATATTACTAAAAAACATACAAATTAAATAAAACTTTTTCCATACATATGTAAGTATGAAATTTTATTCTCATTTTTTACCTGGGCCTTTACCGAAATGGGCTCCATACCTCAAGAAAGGAGAAAAATTACCGAAACTTGATTGATGATTCTTAGATGATGCTCTGTGTAATAGCATGGTTTGGTTTGGCAATGCAAATAGCACAATATACTTTCAATGTTATATGAATTAAATGCTTTGACACACATGGTTGAATTCATTCAAAGGTTAAGTGACTGCATTTGTAGTGAATGACATAATAAACATTCACAATGGCATCAATTATTTGGAACTTATACAATAAATAAATATTACAGCACCCCTTCATAAAACTTTTCTGGTCTATTTGTACTTGAGTTTATTAAATAAGTATAAAAATAATACAGGTTAGCAGTCCGGATATGGATGGGTTGGTGACCCCTGCTCTATTAGATGAGTATTTTTTTTAATGGTAATGAACTTTATTAACTATTCAAATTCTAAACTTTATTCTCTCTCTTTTTCTCAATTTAGCAGATCTATGGTTAAAACATAGGACAAACATTTGAAATTTAAAATATAATGATGATGTTACTAATAAAAACAATACTTTTAAATCTTGTTTTAATTCTTTTCAAGTTTTCTTTTTGATTTGATTTCACATGAATGATTTTAACTATTTAAAATATCATAGAAGAATAAAAATGAAAATAACTATATGCATTAATTATTATTCAGTTATTACGTTTCTCGGAATTAATTATAATTAGAGGTTAATTATTCTGCATGCCAATAATTTTAGTTTAAAATGAGTGAAAGTATAAAACCAAATTGTGTACGTAATATACTGGCTGGTGACTGTAAAGGGCAATCGAGACAAATTCCAGAGTTACGGCATCTATTTGTGGCTGTATACGGATGCCAGCAGTGGTAATGGCATTGAATGGCCCTATAATAAGGTCGTGGTCCAAAGTCCAAGGTTGGTTTCCGTAGGGATCTAGGTCGTGGTACTCACTTGTAACGCGGGGTGGGACGAGCATATGCTGGTGAAGCCGCTACACAGCGGCCAGCAGAACTCAACAGCTTAGCACCCTTCATTTTCTGTCACTGAACACGGATACTGATTTCGAAGATTACGTTTGCTTGCTTAACCACTCCTTATGGTTATATTCGAAAAATTCAGAAACAGGTGTTCATCGTTCACTTAACTACAATAAACTGATTATTCTGGCTAAAATGAGATTTTGACCTACTAAACTAAAGATAAATCATAACAAATAAAGTCTAAAAAGAACTTTGCTCTCCACCCACAACTTGTCTACGTGAAGCACTAGCACAGACTAGAGAATTCTGTTCTGTGATTTATCTGCTTATCAATCACCAAATACGTGCCGTGACGTAGGGAACTTGTAGCATGAATAATGCCAAGTTTGCACGTTGATCTTCTAAAAATTTGGTAGTTTGAATAAAAATAACTGCTTTATTCATAAAACAAAATACTAATGCTCAGCTTATGTTATGTACGAAAAGTATAATTTAAACATGGATTGATTTTTATTAAAATCCCGTGAAAATTGTACATGATTATAAAGCTATTGTTCAAAACTTTTAGCGACGAGTTTTTAAATATGGCTTGAACATTATCATTGACGTATTCTATTTTGACATTTTACTTCACGCTTCATCGCACATGACAGTGACACCGACAGTTTGACAGTTCCGCAGTGTTTCGTATCACTGTAACTGGGTGCAGTGATGAGTGATTCACTCGAACTTATCAGTATTTAGAATAGTTATTCACATGAATAACTAACGTTGTGTTCTTTTTTATTTAGTGTTTTTGTTTTAAAAGTTGTGTTTACCGGCAGGATGTTGGGAATGTTTATGTACATGCTTGAAGCGCGGAAGGAGTTGTTGGTGGGCCTGTCATTATCTGTATTGTACATAACCTATTATCTAGTGGAAGTAGTCAAGGTAAAATCCATTATCTTAATAGTATAAGCTCTTGCCTTGCACTGCGTCCCGTGGATATCGATCGGACAGTAACACTTGAATTATAGGCACTTTCTTATTAGTTTCATATTGCAATGAAAGTTCAGAAGTACTTTTAAAGTACTGTTTCAGTGGTTAGCGCTCGATTGCCGCCCACGCTTTCCAGTGCAGGGCATGTATATGTGTAATTCAGTTATCGGAACATACAATAGTAATCAGCAATAAAAAAGTTAAAAGATTCTCCTAGAACATTCCAGACTTATGAATCTTATGATTTAATATAACAGTCTTTAAAACAAAATTTGCGTTTTCCTTATTTATAGAATACTGAAAAACCTCCAAATTAGGAAGTTTTGTGTTGTATTTAATATAAGGAAAAACTATTGCATTTACCCTATTATTTTTTATCGACTTAACCATATAAATAATTTAGATTATTTTATTATATTATTTATTTATACTTTATTGCACATAAAATATTAAGTACAAATGGTGGGCTTAATGCCTTAAGGCATTCTCTACCAGTTGCCCACTGGGTCAAAAAGAGACTTACTATTAATATTATGACTAATTATAAGCCAAATCTCAAATAAGATTTAATACCATATCTCTGTACTAGGCGTATAAGAGGCTTATTTATTATTAAAAACAATATACAATAAAGAAATAATAAATTACAATCATGATCATAGGAAAAAATGTGATTAAATGCCCATATATTCCTCCAGTGCAATTTATTCATTAAATTTTAATTTTGTCATAATATTTCTGCTTAGAAATGAATGTATATATTTTATTACCTACACACCTTCAGCATTGACTTAATCTCTAATAATAGCCCATTGGTTATTATTAGACACAAGTCATTACTTGTGTCACCATTTGCACAAGTGATGTGATGTTGATATTTGAAGGTTTGCCTTTAACAAGTTCAACAAAAATGTGTAATAGATGTGTTAAGTGTAAAGTTGAAATAATTTAATCTTTTTTAAGATTTACATATTTAAATGATTTTTTTATATTTACATAATAGATATACACATAGAGTTATTACAGTAAAGTGACTTTGTTTAATACAGTATTACAAAAATTGGAGCCTAAAATAAACTAAATCCTAATGTAATTAACAAACGCAAGAACTATTTACAAGAAACGCCCCACACCCTCCAGATGCAAAGGAGCCCATCACGCTCGCTGTGTTTCAATACTTAAATTAATATGTATAAAACATTAATTGAAATGCAATCCTCACGCATTGCTTACATGTTGATGAGCAATATTTTACCTAGACAACAATATGCCATTCATACATGAAGTCAAAATGTAACTGCCTAGTCTGTGTAGCACTCTTTTACATTACATTTAGTACAATCACAAAAAATAAAGTTAGCATTAAAAAAATAAGTACGAATTTTTTTATTTTATGTCGTTTTCGTGATTGTACCATTGATGTTATCATGTAACGGTCGCGACGGCCAACTTGAAGCGAACGGTAGTAGTAATGATAATAACCCTTTGTCTGGAGGTGGAATGTCTATTTGAAATGTCAGAAAGTTACACAATTAAAAACAGTATTTGCAATCTGAAGGGATAACAATTTATTACTAAGTAACATGGAAAAACAAACAATATCTAATTCATTCTATATCAATAAATAACTTGTGCAGATGGTTAAAAATACATGGTAGATTTAAAAACTATCAATTGACGATATTCTTTGCAGAGGCCATTACTAGTATGCGGTCCGGGAGCCCTACGGTCTCTTCTCGAGCGAGATGTGCCGCTACTACAAACACCGTACTGGCCAACCCCTTGGTGCGTGGAGGCGCGCTTGCAGACTGTCCTGGGTTCCATATTGCGCTCGTTGTTGTTGCCACACGCGCGTTACCGGCGAGAGGTATGTATAATGGACCATATATTATATATTAGAGGTTAACACATTCACTGCCAACGATTTCAAAGTGCTACGCCTGTAGCTGATCCCACCATTTTTCCGCATTTAAGAGGAAAGCGACTACTACTCTAAAAAAATTGTTTGTAGTTTTTATTTTACTGTTCTGTTGCGATGTGTGATTTATGTTTTCATGCCAGATTGTAGCTTTCTAGCACTAACGACCACGGACGGATGGAGAGACGGACATGGCGAAAGTATAAGGGTTCCTAGTTGACCACGGAACCCTAAAATGGCTTTTGGAGTTTTAAATTGACTTGTCTTCTGACAAAGTTGGCATGCCAACCCTGGCATACCCACGCAACCCACGCAATATTTTTATTATCCGTGTCATCTCAGCCCCGTACGCTAACCGCCTAATCTTTCCAGGTCTTACGGCTAGCAGACGGCGGCCAAGTCGCCCTAGACTGGCTAGAAAATTCAGCAGGCCCCGGTGCACCAGTGCTCCTCGTACTGCCGGGTCTCACGGGCGGCTCGCAGGCGGACTATGTGCGGGCACTGTGCGCCGCCGCGAGGCAGCTCGGTGCACAGGCTGTCGTGTTCCATTACAGAGGACTGGGCGGGATCAAGCTCACGGTAACTATTTACCACAGGGCTTTATATATCGCGGGCAAGAAGCCCTGGACTGGCTAGAGAATTCAACAGGTGAAGGTGCACCAGTGTTACTAGTACTGCCGGGTCTAACTGGCGGCTCGCAGGCGGACTATGTGCGCCGCCGCGAGACAGGTCGGTGCGCAGGCCGTCGTGGTCCATTACAGAGGACTGGCAGGGATCAAACTCAAGGCAAGTCACACCACAACTTACAACACAATACCTACACTACACAACTTTTACTCCTACTCAGATTTCCCCGGCTGCATCCGAAAGGTACAAAGGGTCCGTTATTATTATATAATCTGATATCAAGAAATGGCGCTTTACGAAAGCTACTGCAATCAGTCCTTCTAACGCGGGGAAACTAGACCTTATTGTGAATACCGAATACCTTAGGCTCATAACAAACAAAGGGTTTGACTTCTCTTTCAGTATCTATGCAGTATCTGAAATATCACATATTGTGGAAAAACACATGTTTTTTTTTTAAAGAAATGTTTTACGAAAATAATAATACTACTGAAATTGTAAGTGCGTGTAACTAGTGATCGCGAACTGTACTACCGTGTACCTGTCTCATCTAATGGTGTACTCAAATCTGGCGAATGCGCTGCTAGCATGACATTCGCGAACCGTACTCGTAAGCGACTCTTTCGCAAAGCATTCGCAAGATCTGGACGCACCTCAAGAAATTGGTATACATAAAATGGCACTATACCAATGTTTTCGTTTTCAGACGCCGCGCCTCTACTGCGCCGTAAGCCACGAGGACTTGGCTGAAGTCGTAAATGCCGTGTCCGAACGGGCCGGCGACGCGCCAGTCTTAGCCGTCGGCGTGTCTTTGGGAGGACTTATACTGGGACAGTACCTGGCCGCAGCGGGAGACCAGGCCAGAGTACACGCGGCGCTAGTTGTGTCTTCACCGCTTGATGTTGAGCGAGGTAAGTCTGAGCCGTCGGCGTGTCTTTGGAAGGACTTATACTGGGACAGTACCTGGCCGCAGCGGGAGACCAGGCCAGAGTACACGCGGCGCTAGTTGTGTCTTCACCGCTTGATGTTGAGCGAGGTAAGTCTTAGCCGTCGGCGTGTCTTTGGGAGGACTTATACTGGAACAGTACCTGGCCGCAGCGGGAGACCAGGCCAGAGTACACGCGGCGCTAGTTGCGTTTTCATCGCTTGATGTTGAACGAGGTAATTCTTAGCCGTTGGCGTGTCCTTGGGAGGACTTATAGGACAGTATACTTGGTCGCAGCGGGAGAACAGGCCAGGGTGCACGCGGCGTTGGTTGTAACTTCACCGCTGGACGTTGAGCGAGGTAAGTGCCTTGCTATATAGAAGCCGTGTCCGAACGGGCCGGCGATGCGCCAGTATTAGCCGTCAGACGCCAGTATTAGGCAATAGATATTCCAAGATATAAGCGAAAAACCAAAAAATGGGACCTTCAAACCCCTTTACATCATAACGTTACCTTTCTTCTGCCCAACTTCAAACTTTTAGCTAGCTTCGTCAACTCCCCCGCAATGCTGACAAAGGACCAAAAATCCTGACATGTCAGAGGAAACATCCTACCTTACTCCAGTGACCATAGATTATATTCCTATAGAATCAGTTGTAATGACAAACTTAGCAATGGATGAAGTAGCCGCGCTTGTCAGATGTGCGCTTTAGCGTTCAAAGGGATAATGATATTATTGCTCTTACAATGTGTCTTTTTAAACCTGTTAAGTATATCTAACAATTTGTATACCGTAAAACCACCCAACTATAGTCCAAAGCTCCCAACTATGGTCCACAAATAAACTCAATTTTTCTCGTTCAGGTGTGTATTTTACTATATTTTTGTAGTTCTAAGGCAAAGTATGTTTATAAATGGAAGGTAAAACTAGGAGTAAACCACAAGGAACATTGGTATAGATACTTAATTTCCTTTTGAACTTGTGGACCATAGTTGCAGTACTGGACTATAGTTGGGTGGTTTTACGGTACATGTTTCGAGAATCTTGTTCCCAAACTACTATTTAATTAATAAACAAACAAACTTGTACAAAAGAATTCTTAAAACTAATTTTATAAGCAAACTTGTACAAAAGGATTCTTAAAAGTAAACCAGAAGGTCTGTTTTCTAAGTAAGCGAACCTCTGATTTAGGATAAACAGTGCGCCTCCCCTTAAATATAATTATTAATTAAAAGTTAAGAGATTCATGATCAAAGATAATGAGGTTACGTTATGACAAAGTAAAACAGCATACAATTTAGAAAAAGGTACAACAAAAAATATTTATAGAATTAGTTAAAGTTTAAATCAAGCTATTAAAT
Organism: Cydia pomonella; assembly: GCF_033807575.1. Classification (NCBI taxonomy): domain Eukaryota; kingdom Metazoa; phylum Arthropoda; class Insecta; order Lepidoptera; family Tortricidae; genus Cydia; species Cydia pomonella. Next base: position 3,788,921 of record NC_084708.1, read on the forward strand.
TAAATTACGAGTAGCATGCTGACAAAGCTTACAGCTTTGTTTGTGTGTGTGTATGTGTGCGTGTGTGTCTCTTCGTAATTATTAGTTAAAAGCCAGTCTGTTACAGCGTTTGCATTGCCTTTTAGTCATATTATCTCAAATCACCTTGACATCCAAACTTGACTTCACGTCTCAAAAAAAACTTTTCCTGACAGGCTCAGAATGCATGGAGCGCGGTCTAAACGCCCTCCTGTCCCGGCACATGGCCCGCAACCTGCGCCGCACGGTGTGCTCCCACTCCCTGGTGACGGCGGGTTCCGACGAACACGCCCGAGTGGAGAACGCGACGTCAGTCCGGGCGTTCGACGCGGCGTTCACGACGCGCCATTTTGGATTCGGGAGCGTCGAGGCGTATTATCGCGCGGCTACGCTGAGGGATAAGTTAGGAGCTGTGCGTGTGCCGTTGCTGTGTTTATGCGCTGCTGATGACCCTTTTCAGGTATTATATGCTGTATATTTACATCTTTTTTAAGCGTAGTCAACCCTGTTGTTTCACTAGCGCGTGCGGTCAATACTGCGCGTTTTTGAAGGTCACTTTACGGTAGGTTACCTATGTTTTTTTCTCAAATAATAATCAGTCAACGGGTCTTGTTTGGACTCGTGTGACATGTGAAATGTCTAGGGCTAAATTTTGATTTCAACTTTTAGCTGATATCCTGTACTATCATGCAACAATAAAAATAGTGCAGGTCAATGACCTACTTTTCGAAAAAACAAGATAAAATGTAAAATAAAGTAAATTTTTGAAGTCAATTTTTATCTTTGTTATTAATTCTCGAGTAATTGTTGAAAATTCTATGTGACATTTATGCTTGAAATGTATGCCCTAATTCATAAGCTATCGAATGATTATTATTTTTTAAATGTGCGATAAGTAAATGGACAGATACATTAACCAAGTGCAGTCTTGTTTGGCGGCATAAAACTTTGAAAGGGTGCACTTTCAAAATGGTTGAGAAAAAACATAGGCATGTGGGTGATTTGTCGATAAAATTCATCGTACTATACACATTGTATAGCTAGCCTAAACAAAATTCACTTTTTCGTTCCAGCCGCTCGAAGTCCTCCCTCTAGCCGAAGTCGCCGCCTCCAAAGCCGTAGCCTTAGCCGTCCCCGCGCGCGGCGGCCACATCGGCTTCCTGGAGGGCTGGTGGCCGGCGCGCCAGGACCAGTACATGGCGCGCGCGGCCGTGCAGTACTTCTCCGCTTTACTCCGCAACCCCGACTTGCTTCACACTCCCCCTAAGAAGGTACAAACGCAGACTGAAAAGATTGAAACTGAAAAGCAGGATAACGTAGCCTGCTGACTGTAGAGGTATTTGACAGTATTAAGTACAAAGGGCGCCGCTTCGGTTTTCTAGGCGTGGAACGGTTTTCTAAAATATATACCCTCGTGCCGCTTACCATATAAAATTATAGCAGTTTGAATTTAGTTGTAGTTTTTGTATAATTATACGAGATAAATGAATTGCTACTTTGTTCGTTTTTAATTGAAGTTGACGTTCCATCGAAACAGAATATACATTCTAATGTACATTAGGCGACACGAGGATACTGTATCTTGTAATTATATCTCCGTAAATTATAGATACGAATCTTATAATATTTAGATCTCACGAGTTTCCAATATTTAACAAATCCTTCAAAAACTGTTCCAAAATATCCGAATGCAGCACAAATTTTAAAACTAAAATATACTAAATAGATTTGACGAGTTTTAAGCAAATATTTGTGCGGAAAAATGAATGAGATCGCCGTTTTTCAGTTCCCAAACAAATTAGGTATTTTGGAAGCCAGGACTGTTTTAAAGCAGAAAATATTTCAGAAAACCGCTTCCTTGTGCCTCACAGCCCGACCACGACATTACTGCAAGAAGGATCGAAAAGCGATAATCTCCGCTCGTCGCTACGCTTGTCGCTGATGTCGTGGCCCGGCTTTACGCCACGGATACACTAGGCGACATCTCCCGCGACACAGCGACAACAGGTCAAGTGGCCGATAAGTCTGGCAATATCACGTACTCCAGTATCCTATTAAGTAGTGCTATGTCGGGCGAAGTTTCGCGAACTCGTACGACTTCGCCCGACGTGTCGCCGGGACATTTGTCTCATAGTGTGTCTATGGCTTTACGCTTCGTCCGACGAGCTTCGCTCTGAAGTGCCTTCGCTCGACATGTGATATTTTTTGCCACGGCGGGATCACCCCGGCTTGTAGCGTCCCTCAAACGCTTGGTAGTTACTGTTGCAACGAGAGTTGACTATCTTGATAGCGTCATGTTTTGACAGATTTTTTTGAAATGTGTTTAACCAGATTTCTTTCATAAACCAGACCAAAAAATAATAAGTAGGCGTCTTTGCCTGCCAGTATGAAATTAGATGATACTTAATTGAATTTTACAAGCTTTTATTTACTTTCACTTGACCGTTGTCTGTTTGTAATCAAATCTTGCAAGTTAAATTTGACCCACTTCCCGGTTTCTGATGAAGCTGAAAATTTGCATACATATATAGCTGTATAGCTATTGTCCGATGACAATGCAATATTATTGTACCATCGAGGTGATCTGATGATGGAGACAGGAGGTGGCCATAGGAACTCTGTGATAAAACAACGTAACCTAATTGTCTCGATGAGTATTAGTTACTTGTGAAAAGAAAAGTACAGTCAGCGATAAAAGCTTGTACCAAAAATGAAATTTTTGCCAAAAACTTATTACGTTTGAAGTCTATTTTCAACTCCTGCTTGTATTAGTTGTAAATTGTTGAGCAATCTATTTTCCGTCAGCCGCGACACTCGTGACATCTAGTGTCAAGTACCGGTACTGATAAATCCGCTACTTGACGCTAGATGTCGACTACGAAAATAATAAGCGTTTTGGTAAGAAAACTGATGTATGGAGTGAACACTCTATGCTTACTTATTTCTCTATGACTGTGTCTAGTAAGGTACTACGCTACTGTGTAAATAACATTAGCAAAATAATACAAATTCCCGTGAATAATTTCTTTTGATTTATTTTTGTACAATATTTATATATAATTTTATTTTTGTCGAGCTCATAATATTTATTTTACCACTGTAAACTTTTGCATTACATTACCATTACTTATGCAATCCATTTCCATCAACTCTCGTTGCGACATTTATAAAAATATCAATTGATTATTATACTAATTAATTAATAATATACAACGACCGTGTTGTGAGCTATAGTTTTAAAACCGGTGCTAAATTTAGTGGCTTATTAGACTGACGAAACGTCGTTATCAGCACGCATTAGATTTCTTCAAATCATTCAATTTTCTGAAGTAGTTATTATGAACCAAAGGATTATTGATTGCGGTAGAGATAAAGTCTAAGTGGGCGTTCAGACGGGCAATTTTAACAACATCTGATTAAATTGACAATTTAATTGTATTGAACGTAAAATGACATTGACTTGCCGATCTCACTTGATTCGATTGTAAAGCCTGATTTTACATGCGTGCCGAGACTTGCAAAGTGTCAGGGACGCAGCTATGCGGTGGAATGAGATAGCATAACTGCCTTCCTGACGCGGCAAGTCTCGGCACGCATGTAAATCAGGCTAGATTGTTAACGATTAAATCAGAAGGTGCGGACGCAAGTGCCAATTTTCGACAAGAGTATGCATGCCCGTTTGAGGCTTTTTTTTTTAAATTTTGAACTTGACTGTCACCATAATCTAAAATTGGTGATTAAATTTTGTACGTGTACGCTAGCTGAGATTGACGCAACTTAATTCCTGATCAAACTATCAATTTGACTGTCCCGTCTGAACTGGCCTTAAGATAAAAACGTGCCCCGTATTTTGACAGCCATAATGCGCCTGTAATTGATTTGTTTACTGTATTGTCAAGCCTGATTTACATGCGTGGCAAGCTTCAGGGACGCAGTTATACATTAGAGGAGCAAGCGATATTGCTATCCCATTCCACCGCATAGCTGCGTCCCCGTCGGCCTGCCGCGACTTGCCACGCATGTAAACCAAACGCCAACTTTTGACACCCAGGGTTACTGCATAATGTATAGCGCCCTCTACCTGTCAAATTCGAGGCACAAATTTGTTTCAGACTACATATTTTACGCGATCAATGTATCTTTGTTATGAACTGTGTGGTATGTTAATCATGTGTGCAGTACCCATACACAAGCTGTTAAGGCAGTTGTCTGACCGGCGGAGAAAAGCGAGTAGCGTAAGAAACGCATGTGTGAATAGACTGGACTCTTAAAACAGTTGGAAATAAACCAATTTACCTTTATTATTCTGTGATATCGCACTTTTAAAAAACAAATTGTTTTAATTTATTTTTGATATCTGTTAATTACTATATTGTTATTAAATAGACAATTTTATCATATATGCTTAGTTTTTTTAACTTTTATGCAGATCCAGAATTTAGAACCCGTGTTGACCCAAAAATATGAATTTATTAGAAATACTATAAAAACTCGCTGATCGTCTAATGTCGGACAAATGCCACATGATATTGGAAATTCCAGGACCGAAAGGTTGCGGATTCAAGTCCCGTTCGGGCTTAGGCCAATCAAATTAGATTTTAAAAAAAGCGGTTAGAGTAAATAATTTCCAGAGATTAATCACCTGACATTGTGCAAACTCGGTATACACGCATTTAGGACCAAATTAAGATATTACTTAATTTAAAACTTGCTGGAAATTAATTCTTCGAAAAAAAAATCTAATTTGATTGGCCTATTGGTTTTATTTTCATTTGCTAATTGCATATTTACATTTAAAAATTGTTTTGTATGAAATATATCTTGATTCAAGATGTAAGGTTGCCTGTACCTTTTTAATTTTAGTAGCTCTGTGTATGGGGTTAAGAGATGGAAAAGCAAAAACGCTAAGATTGTCAATATGCATTTCGTATAATTTAACATTAGTTCCTAAAATCACCTGACAAGCTTATATTTACAAATTTAATGTTCAAATATTATATATTTATAAATATATAACGTAACGGGTGATGTTATTGTTGTGTTTTACATCGATCAAATGAATTTATAGTTGTTATTGTTAAGCTGCGGACTGGACGCAAGCGGCGCTTTTTTCATCGTTCATTTGCCGCATGGCGCGCCGCTTGCGGCCGGTCCACAGCCTTATTAGCGGAGCGATCAAACGACGAGATTAAAGTTGTATTTGCAATTGAAACAGTTCTACTTGGAGTAGGGTAAGGTTAAGTTTTTATTATATTTACATTATATTAAAATTATACATTAACATCACAATAAAAATAGTGAGGCTTATTAATAATGATATAGCGCTCGAGTGTGCGGGTTTGCACTGATACGGATACACCTTGTATTATCGCAGATTATATTTTTAATTTGAATCTTGTTTGAGAAAAAAGAAATGCTATTTTACATTGAAATATATCTAATTACGGGCCTTACGGACACTAAGAATGGTGCTAGTTCAGTGGTGTCACTCACGAATTCAAGACAATCGTGCAGTATCAGTTGTGACCAATCGCGCGTGTGATGCGAACTCATTAACCAATCGCGTTGTGGCGTTAGATTGCTCGATTGGCTCGAATTCGTGTGCGTGACACCGCTGTACTGGCCCCATCCTTATCGCCCGTAAGGCCCTTAAGATATGTCAATGCTACTTTATTTGTTTTATGAAAGGTTCAAACGGAGTGTACACTGCAATGCACCTTACGAGGTTATTAGACATCTTTTTACAAATTCCTCCCTCTTAATTTACGCGCGGCCTTGAAGTCCGTTAAGGAAATGTATTTGATTTATTTAATATTTTCGTTTAAAAAAAGTAATGGTTCAGCCATTAGTAAGTTGGAATAAAAGGGTTAATTTTAGTACCTAAGTAGAAACAAGAAAATTGTACAAGCACAAAAGTTCAAATAGCATTGACTACCTTTTTTGGGTAAAGCTTATCCGCGTGAACCTGCCCCACTAGAGCGGCGCACATATCTGCGTTTGTATCGTTTTTTTACAAATATACGCATACGACACGAACTCTAGCGTTTTATTACGAATTTATGAGCCTAAGTGTAAGGCTTGTGTGGACGCTCGAGTTGAGCGTGCAGCGGAGCGGGGCGTGCGCTGCTCAAATCACTTGTGAGCCCGACGCCACGCTGCACGCCCCGCCGAACGCTCCGCTTCAAGCGTCCACTCAGGCCTTAGACTAAGGAGAGGTAATCCTGGTTACTTTGTGATACCTTATTGTGAATTAGAAGTAGAGATGGGCACTGAGTTGAAATAGTTATTTGTGCAACAAGAGGAAAGTTGATTTTGAGTCCTGAGTAAGCGAAAGATTCTAAGTTAGAATCTTGAACGTAGCGAGGTAGTCAAAAACACGAGATGTAAAATAACTTTGCTCTCGTGTGACACATACAACTTTTTGCCTCAGTAGTGACAACATATTGAAGGTTAAAAAGAAATCAACATTAAGTAAAGTTAACCACATTTATTTACATTCATGAATGAAAGGCATCATCATTATGCCGAAAGCTTGTTTCACTCCTTGGAGTGAGGAAAGTCGCACTTTCGTCACTCTCTGGAGTGAGGAAAGTCGCACTCTTGTCACTCCCCAGAGTGACGAAAGTAGGCTTGTTCGAGCTGCTGAGGTGAAAATATTGATTCATATATTTCGCTCGCGTACATATTTATATTACTCATTTCGCTCAGTGGATCCTGTAGCGTAGACTATATTGTTCACGAGTGAGTAGAAGCGAGTAGCGAATCACGCGATACGATTCCGCCATGTTCTCCCGACACCCTCCGAATTCTTCCGAAGAGCTCCGAATTTCTTTCGCTTCTTCGCCTCGTCTCACTCGTTTGGCTCGGCCAGTACATTCGACTCATAAGTGGGAAAGAGCGAGCAAGTAACACGGGGGTAGATAAGTTACTGAGCTTTTGAATTGAATCAAAAGATCATTTAAATCACTCACTCGTGAACGACACAATGTCTATTGACTAATTAGAAGCCTGGGCGTACCACGCCTTAATTAAGTACAACTGATTTACAATGATATTTTGGTATCATATATTTGAATAGAATAGAAGAAATGGATATTTGGAATTATGGATATGGATGGTATGGATTTGGAATAATGGATATATGGATATTTGGAAGACATGGCAAGGCAACCGATTGCACAATTGGTAAATAAGAAGGTTTCGGCACTGTTTATCTTCTCCGTAGCCCATTTATTGTATATTTTGATGTAATGACTGTTTGTTGCCATAATAAAAAAAAGATATTAGGCTTCATAGTCCGTTTCTTTTAGCATTAGAAAGAAGGTAAACGATTTTGACGTATTTTTTTAATGAAAAAGCACTTTTCAAAAATAAATCACTGCAAATTCGTAACAATTATAAATCATATACGATCATTTACATTCTCATACTTTCATAAATAATAATAACTGATTTTTAAAAAGCGTTTTTCAATAAAAAAACGTCAAGATTGTTTACCTTTTTTCTAATGCTAAAAAAACGAAATATACTGACGCAAAACTGCGAGATCAAATTTCGCTTTTTTTATTTAAATAAAAAAACAACCTTTTTAGCAGACCTGTTTAATAAAGTCAACGAGTGAATAAATAATGTTATCAGCATTAACCGTCTGCTTACAAAATTACAATATTTCAAAAATTCAGAGTCTGATAAGACTTGAACTCGCGACTCCAGTATGCCAGCCCCCCGCTCGATTATTCGCTGCAGGCGGGTACGTCTCGGAATATGATTAGAAGTAATATGCAGAGAGTATTGTTTAGGAATTTCTATAAGTCCCCATCTAAGTTCAAGTCATGACCCAGCGCGCGACAGAAAGCAACCACCAGTTGTTCTGCGTGTAACCTCCTAGCTGCATCGTCGTCACCTTAAATAATAATTATTACTTTATTGGCGGAATATAAACACAACAAGCACAAAACTTTCTTCATAAACTCTACATTCGCATATAAGTAGAACACACATATAAGTTGACAGTGTTGTACATAATACCACCTACCACCAGCAATCACAGATATAGACAGCGGGCCAGGAGCATATTTAGTCAGTCATCGCCAACCGGCTGATACTTTGTTTAGATGCTGTTTTAAACTTAAAAAACCGTGGAATGACCGTCAGTTGTAAAATGAACATGTTAAAAATATGCGCCTACCACTTTATGTGCAGCAAACTATGCGTAATGTGTAAATTGCGTAATCCGTTGATGGCTTTTTAGGCGATTACGCGTGATAAAATGCTACATGCAACGTTTCATGATTTGTTTTGCTATCATAAAAGATATAGCGCTTTATTTTTTACATGTTCATGCGACCAGCTGATGTTTTTATCACCGCTGACGATTTTTTAAACTAACAACAGCATCTGAACTATCATTTGACAAAGTATCAAACGGGAGGCGATGACATTTTTTTTTTGTTTTACGTGTTTCGGTGGCTGCCATTCTTCAACCCACCAACGGAGCGGCAGCTGACGTCCACGAGGGTTCATCATACCTAGCCGTTTATCACTACACGAGTTTTCAGCCGGGAGGATTGGTCATAGAAATTGTTCCTGGCTCGCGAGTCGCGGTCTAATATGCAAGTTGGAAACTTTCTCACAAAGCTGGGAAATTACATGAAAATTAAATGTTCCAAAGCTAAATCGAAGTCCTGGAAATGAATGGAGGAATCACTGTTCAAAATGTAACGGGTTTATTGCTGATATTGTTACGCCCATGGTCCAGTCAAGTGTTAAAATATGGGTACACACAAGTTGCTCAAAAATATGTCCCATAGCTCCTCTGTTGGCGAATTAAGAGTTATGGGACATATTTTTGAGAAAGTTGCGTGGAGCCATATTTTTACACTTGACCGTCCATGACCACTCGTCCATTCGATAGAAATATGAAAAACATGTGAAAAAGTCACCTTCAGCGCGCCGTGCCGGGAGCATTGCTAGTGCGTCTGCAAACTGCTCTGCTCGCTCGACTGCGCCCGCCTCGTCGGCGCCCGTCCACGAACCCCAAGATGACGAGTCGGATGATGAGTCATCTGTAAATTGTTTATTACAAATAATTTACAGATTGTGACCAGATTGTCTCAAGAGGCATTCCATTCCAGTCTTATGGCAGCTAACTCAAGCAAATCCGTAAATACGCCGAATTGTGAATTGTTATAATAAGTAATGGAATTCTGCCAAAAAGATTATATGTGTGTTTGTGTGTCGTATTACCATTCAAGTCAGGGGCGGGCGCTCTGACGGCGCCAGCGCGGCGCATCCCCGGCCACGCGTGCGCATGCAGCGCCTCACGCAAGCGCGCTACTCCTGTCGTCTCGGGGAAATCCTCATCTTGATCGGCAGGTGGCGCTAGTAGCGGCACTAGTTCGTAGTGTGATGTTCGCGCCCATGTCGCTAGGGCGGGGGGTTCGTGGTCTATTTGGGCGGCGATGAGGCGGACGGCGTTGCGGGACGCTCGCGCGGCAGCCGCGCGACGCACGCAGGCGGTAGCATCTGAACACTGATGAATTATTTTCTTAATAGAATAACATAATGCGAAAATTATTGGAAGCAATTTCTTAAGTTTAAAAACAATGACAAACTTTTTACAAAAATTTTGCTGTTATCTAAACAGCCCGCATAGCCAACGCACATATCGTTCACGCTCCGTGGCGAACGAAACGCAACTGTCACAGTCGCACTAATATGGAAGAGTGATAGAGAGAGATGACTACGGTACGATTGTAACGTTGGCTACGCGGCCAGAGGGTCTACCGCGAACCACGTTCGACGTGTTGCCTCTCTGTCGCACTAGTAAATTCTTACGTAAGTGTGACAGGGAGGCAACACGTCGAACGTGGTTCGCGGTAAGCCCTCAGGTCATTTAGAGACAAATGAGCAATAAGTACAAAACCATGTTGATAAAGACATTATTAAAATAATTTGATAATCTTCAGAACTGTTGTAGTGGTTGAAATTAGGGTGATAAAAAAAATCATGGCCTAGTTGGCCTTCAATTTCATTTACAACTTGTAAAAACAAATATCATTGTTATCACACAACACTAGAGAGACCATGAAAGGTGCTAATTGTCAGAAACAAGAGTATTACAATCAAGTTTTATTATATTTCAATAAGTACAGGATGTGCAGGAAATATTGATTGATATAGATTTTTGTTTCAGAATAGACTCCTTTGAAACCAACAAATTTTCCAAAAAAAAAAACCAAACATGTTCCAATGAATCCAGCTTATATTCATGAAGACAAGTCCCATTTCCCGAAAGTGCAATCTAATTTGAACCTTAAATCCAAACGCTAAGTTCAAATTCTGTTGACGCTTATGTGGTTGATAAATCGTACAGTGTAAGGGTTAATAATTCAATTGACGAAGTCTTAATTCGGAAATATTCAATTTAACAGCAGCTTTTCTAATTTGTAGCAGCATTTCATTGTAACCTTAGAAACTTACTAGTCTCAGACGAAGACAAGTTGGCAGCACAGACAGTGCAAATGTTATTTAAATGTTGTAATAAACCACGAACTTTCAATCAACAATCTACCTTTTTAGGAAATATCCCTTTTTTTTTTACAAATGGGGATATAAGTTATTATACGCCAACTGGTAGTAGTCTAAAAAATCGCCACTCCCCTTGATTATAATCTATCTGTATCTATTATAATTTGTACCGTATTGTAAAGGCAGTTTAGGTTTATATTACTTAGTGAATGTTACTGGTCAAAAATCACAGACTACTTCCATTGGTGGATAATTTGGTTGCAATGGTTGCTTATTGATTGTAAACAATGTTAACATATTAAAAATAGAGGATGGCGAATCCTGTTTCCACCGTGATACAGTTGAATACTAGTACGGGGAACAGATGTAGCTTACTTTATTCATGAAATGTTGATCATATATTATTTTATTGTAATCTAAACAGTGCAGTTAATTGACCAATTGTACACCTTATTATATTGACTTAGGGACTGTAGTTGGCCATGTAACTGTACTGTACTATATCTACTTGCTAAGTTAATTAATAACTATATCTATGTAAACAAAAACGTAAGCAAATATTGTCCTTTATTACTGAATAAAGATATTTATTATTATTATTATTATTAATGTAAATAACTGACCGCTTCTTGGGTGCATTTGATAACAGTCTTAGGCATGCTCAACTGATGCTGAATGCGATAGTACATACTGGTCAAGTAAGTTGCCATACCATGATTTCTTCCACTAAACTGTTACCTGCAAAGTTAGAAATAAATGAGTCCACTAACCTCATCCTCAGTAAGATATATGATATGTGCCTGCACATCATCCCCAGGGTCTGGTTCACAACTGTCTGCCAGCGCCCGCAGACAAACTGACGCACTGTAGTATTTGTTGGTCAGGTGCCATACGGGCGCCGAATCCTGTTCCTCGTCGCTGTCGTGTGATACACCGTTGCACTGAGGCTCGGTGCCGTCATGCTTCAACTCTGAAAAATGGTCGAAAATTTAATCTATCTGCTTTTTGTTCCACGAAACTTTATTTTTGTAAAAAAATCTTGGGGGCGGTGCCTGGGGAGTTTGGTTTTGCAACTCGGGACTAAAAAATATTATCTTCTTTCGGATACCTGATATTATTGCTGACGCGGAAGGAGTATCAGCAGCGCTGACTAATATCACAGGCAAATTATCATCTCCAGGCATGATAATTATTATTTATCCAACGATGATTGTTTAATCTCGGTTCCAATACGTTTCCTTGATAGTAATCTACGTTATATTTTGCTATTTGATTTTGCACCGGTAAAGAAATTTAAGTGAAATTGTTTTATTAACATAACATTTATGAAATGTCAACAATATGCATGTCAAATCATTGTCAAATGTAATTTGACAATAGACAAACGTTCAAAAATTTAAACAATTTTTCTTAGGGGTTCCATACCACAGAGGGGTTCCATATGTCACAAAGGACAAATTACCGGTTTTCTAGTTGCAATCACTACTTGTATTGAACTCGGAACGCATCCAATTCTATATTGCACGTGTTCTTTATGGTAAAAGTCTATAGTCTACACTATAATAAGAAAATTGAAGTATCTGTATCGCTTTTGTAGTCGCGTTTTCAGCAATATCATGGTTAAAATGCTGTTATAATTGGTTAATTCTAAAGACGTGCCTCATTAATCGTCGAAAACACGTGCAGTGGAAAGACAATTAGATATTTTATACAATTATATGATTACTCGCTTTCATTTGACAAATTGCGCTAGACCGCATATTTAAAATGGCAGCTTTACCACGTAGAATAATCAAAGAGACACAGCGACTGATGCAGGAGCCCGTGCCCGGGATCAGTGCGGTGCCCAGCGACACGAACGCTCGCTACTTCCACGTAATCGTCACGGGTCCAGAAGACTCGCCATTTGAAGGTGGACTGTTTAAATTAGAACTATTTCTGCCGGAGGACTACCCCATGTCGGCGCCTAAGGTTAGGTTTATAACGAAAATATATCATCCTAACATAGATCGGCTAGGTCGTATATGCTTGGATATACTCAAGGATAAGTGGTCGCCGGCGCTGCAGATCCGCACGGTGCTGCTGTCGATCCAGGCGCTGCTGTCGGCGCCGAACCCTGACGACCCGCTGGCCAACGACGTCGCAGAGCTGTGGAAGGTGAACGAGAGCGAAGCTATCCGGAACGCCAAGGAGTGGACGCGGAGATACGCCATGGACAACTGAGCGCGCGCGCCGTAGTGCCTCCCACTCGCGACCCGGGTGGACGAAACTAACAAATATATCATGTTTTAAGAGTGCAAGTTATGTTAAACACCCTAGACCGAGTAACTTGTGAAGAGACAATTGTGGAAATTTTATTATTAGTGGGAGGGCCGTGCTTGGTGCGGGCCGCCCCAGGTTATCCTCTCGCATTTCTATGTAGCCTCGCCCTTATTTGTCTTGAGCGGAGCTCCGGTCGCCCCGTTCACACGTAGCTTCGTTACGATACTAGGTATGCATATTTTTTTACCGTCATCTATGAAAATATCAAAAAAATGTACTTGGAGACTTAAATGTATATATTTCATGGTTATCAAATTTGGTTAATTTTATACAAAGAATAGTGTGTATCGTCACAAAGTTAAATGTCTTTGTAAGTGTCTTGTCTATGACCACAAGTGCAACCCGCAATATGCTTGATACATTATATTTGTGTTAGCTGTAACTACTGGATCTCTAGTGATACTGATATTTCATTTACTTCCCATTGCTGGAAGAATTATAAGCGTTTTTTTTTCACTGATACAGCTCCATCAACATGATTTCACTATGGATTTTTTTGTGAACTATTATTATATCTTGTATAAAAGTTATCATTAAATTGTATTTATGTAATTAATTTGGCTTTGTGAGCAAACTTCAGAATACATAATATACAAAATTAATCAATATTTTATTTATATTCATTCCTTTCACCTTATCTGTGTGTATGTATATATGTATGTATGTCTGTATTATATTATCTGGCCTAACATCTTAGGAAAACTGGACCTAAGGAAGTCATTAGTCTTGATTAGTATTGGTAGTTTACATTTTAAAGTAATGTTTTAAAATGTTATTGATATGAATTGAATTAGTTTTAATAAAAAAAGGACTGTATTTTTTATTGAATAGCAGTCCAAGGACACACTTATGGTTAACAGAACAAACAAGTTAATTTTTTTTATTTTTTGTAACATGGAATAATTTGAAATGTCTGGGAAACAGTGTTGGTTAAGTATAATAAATATAGACCATAATTTATTGAAAGATTCTATTATTTTGTAGACAGTACCTACTTCCTTCTTTGTGTTGTAAAGGAAAAAGTGAGCGGTAGGCTACTGCAAGCAATGAATTTTGTAGATTGTCTATCTCTATAACACTTGTCATGTCAGTCAGAATTACGAAGTTCCTGATTACCCTTTTAAATCAGTGGTGTGGACTAGGATCTAGGCTCTCTGTCCTCACTTCAAGGCAGCGAGTTTGCATCATAGCTTAATCACCATAAAATGGTCAAAAATACTAAATTGATTTAATTGACATATGTATATATAAATCATACAATACACAGGGAAAGGTGTACTTTTTAGGGTTCCTTAGTCGACTAGGAAAAAAATTGTAAAACAAAAGCTTGATAAATACTTTCAATGAAAACTGTAGCGAACATCGGTTTAGCCGTTTTTGAGTTATTGCAAAAAGTCTTCTCTTCTTAGTAAAAGTGTACAAAGTTCTGCTAAGGTACTCCCTTATGTTTGTAATGTACATGATACTAATAACCCTCGGTTAGCCTATTCAGAATGGTAACTACTAAGGTCCGACCGAGAACGCTTTTTTTGTCTCGGCCGAGACCGAGATTCAATGGGATTCTCGGCCGAGACCGAGACCGAGACCGAGAATTTATAAAATAGAGAAAAAATACGAATTTTGCACTAAAATTGTTTTTATAATCGAAATTCGACGATTTATCAGAAAAAAGTTATCATAATCAATTCCTAGCGCTATTAAACAGTATTTTTAGGGTTCTGTAGCCATAATGGCAAAAATCGAACCCTTGTAGTTACGTCATGTCCTATGTCTGTCGGTCTGTGCGTATGTCACAGCCATTTTACTCAGAAACTATACGGTATATTTTATAACCAAAGTTGGAACGTAGGTGTAGATGTATTATGTAAGTCGCTTCTTAGTTTCGAAAAAAATAATGTAAAATATATTTTCAAATATATACTCCGTATAAATGTAACAAGAAGTAAAAAAAAAAATCATGTGGCTCATCATTAGATAGATCTTTAAAAATACAGAAAGGTTGCTAAAACGTTTTTTTTATCAAATAAATACTTTTGACATTAATCGATTTAAAAAAAAATTGTGTGATCCCCTCTAACTTTTGAACCGGGAGAGCAAAACCATTAAAAAAATTCTAAATAAGCAAATAATTTTTCAGGAAAATTATTTTGAATATGGAAGAGTTATAAAAAAAACTGATCTTCTTATTAAAACGACAAAAGTGCCACTAACATACGCTCTTTTGCTTGTACGGCTTTTTTGTATTATATGAAGGTACGGAACCTTCCATTATGCGTGGTCCGACACGCACTTGGCCGGTTTTTCAGTACGGATGTGCACAAAAAGAGGTAAAATAACAATAATCAAAATAAAGAGTTCTATATTGTAACCCAAAATATCCGCCACAGGTGTCGTTTTGTACTTACCTACTGCTTTGCTTTTTCCCTTTGACACAAATATATTTATTATCAAAATATCCAGTGTCATCTTCCACTTACAACAAGTTAATCTAAGTTACATCCCGATAACAATATACACCCATTTATTCATCAATAACAACTACCACAAAACGAAAAAGAAACAAATGAACAAGTCATTACTTGCAACCGCGCCTATCCGATCCCAACACTTAGTATTTGATAAGTAATTGGCTTAAAATGTGGCTATGAAACCAATTTAAATCACAAAAAACGTCACACCAACCGGGCGATGCAACCAACGAGTGGCTTAGACCCCGGGGATCGTGCGCGGAAAATTCATATTCACCAATGATAACTCATTGCTCATTCTCGGTCTCGGCAAGAATCTCGGCCCATTTTGGCCGAGAGCCGAGACCGAGATCTCGGCCCGATTTTTGGCCGAGAATGCCGAGACCGAGACCGAGACCGAGATCTCGGTCGGACCTTAGTAACTACCCTACACTGAGCATGGCCCGTCACCCTCTTGGCCGATTGTTTTAAATAGCTTTTACAGTACATATGGGGCTACTTTATAGCACTAGTGCGAGAAGTAGCATATTACGTTACTGTGTCGAACATTTAAAGGGCCATATATACTGTAAAACGTTGTACGATACATGTGCGAATAGGTAATTCGCAACTCGTGTCGATTTAAAACACTCCCTTCGGTCGTGTTTTAATTTATCGCCAGTCGTTTCGAATTTCCTATTTTTCGCACTTGTATCGTAATGTACTATTATGTTAGAGTAGAGCATCATGTCGATTTATGAGATCAGAACCGGACAAATGCGAGTTGGTCTCGCCCACCGAGGGTTCCGTACCTTTTAGTATTTGTTGTTATACCGGCAACAGAAATACATCATCTTCGAAAATTTGTACAACTGTCTAGCTATCACGGTTCATGTGATACAAGTGATACAACCTGGTGATAGACAGACAGATGGACGGACGGACAGCGGAGTCTTAGTAATAGGGTCTCGTTTTACCCTTTGGGTACGGAACCCTAAAAAGACTTAAGTAAGTACTTATTTGATATGGGCATATGAGATTAGGTAGGGAATTGTTTTTATATCGACAAACAATTTAAATGTGCCAGACGTTTTTTTTTTTCATTTATTATTTATACTTATATACCAGTGGCATTAAGAGGGAAGAATAGCTTTTCGAATCTAGCGAAATAACGGTATTTTTTCTATGAAATTGCATTTCGGGAGAAAACGTTTTCCACAAACTAAATCTTAACTATGTAACAAATCCCTTTGATTTGGATATCGATCGCTTTAGCATAATATTCTAGATTTCGCAATTTTTAAAAAATATTTTTTTTCTTTTGCAAATTTTGAAGAAAAGGAAAATCTATAAACCTAGTTTTTCATTGTGTCAATAACATACTAAAAAACCATGGAGAACGGGAAATATCTCGAAGTGGAAAAACGTTTTCTCTTTTTGTATATACGATGAAACATTAAGGCCTCTAGGGTTGTCACATGCACCATTTTTAACCTGCTTTTTATGGTGCAAGGGTATTTCAGCCATACTTTCAACTTCGTCGTATTTGTGAACCGCAGTCGAGTTTAACTCAGGTCACCTCAGGTCAACTCGTATTACAGCGCGGCTTACGTGGGCGATGACTGGCGAATGCGACTCGGCGCGGCGCGGCGCGGCGGCCCAACGGCATTCGGAGATCGCCCACGTAGGACACTTCCATAGGTATCAAAGGACTGAATTCACCCGCGCCGCGCCGCTTCGCGTTCGCGAGTTATTCGCTCAGGTAAGACACTACTTTAACCTCTCCTATTGAAGCTTCTATCTACTTCTATACTGATCGATTCTTCTAACTACTTAAATACCTATCCTATCCAATTTTTATGGTTCCGTTCAGCCTGCTAAGAGAAATACATTTATAATAATATCCTTTATAACGTTGAATAATAGGCGGGTCCTCAGAGCGAGCAGCCGCGAGAGGCAAATGAGGAAATGACTATCGTGTGATGGAGATGGAGTTGGAGTCCTATTCGAGTAGTATAAATATCAGGTCGTGACATGATTAACGAATTTGGAGACTAGTTTGTAGTGTAGTTATTTAAATTATTGAGAAATAGATATTAAAGCCCATAAATCATTTTCGTAGTAAAATTTAAATGTCATACAGAAGTATATATATATTACAAAAAAGACTAAAACATTGACATTGTTTACCACGAAATGGGCTCGTCTCAGCATATTACTGACCAGAAGGTCAGCGCTGATCTTCCGGCGAGACCATTTGTGGGCCACGATTGCAACTGTACGGCACGCCTCGTAAAAACGAGTAACAACTAACTTGAAATTTATTTACTGAAGGTACAGACAGGACATCTACGTATCTACCTACCCATTAACCACAGTAGTAGATATTCGAAGGCAAGCCGCCTAGTTTGGCTTTCCTTTTCTACTAATATCTACGAAACGTTTTTAACTATATATCGATTTAAACAAGACTATATTCACTCATAATTTTAAACGAATACGGGACTTAATCGCGTAAACTTACGTTTTTAGGGTTTTTATATTTGGCCTGAAGTTTCGAACGTGACGTTAGAGGTCACAGGCAGACTGGCGAGGAATTGTATCAACATCTTGCTGCACGGGTTTTGCGAACTACCCGCACTTAATCTTGATTATTCACTTGTACGCTAGGGTTGTCACTTTACACACAACACTCACGACATCCGATGGTATGTGATTAACGGGATATGATATTTTTCACCTTCACTGGAATCCACGAAGACAGGAAGGGCAAGATGTTGACATAATTTCTCGCCAGTCTGCCTGACGAAACGCCAGGCCAAAGATAAAAAAAAACGTAAGTTAACACGATAAAATCATGTATTCGTTTAAAATTTTAAGTTTTTAACTGTTTGATAAGTAGGCATGTCAGAGGGAATCGAGTTTTGTAGATACCCGACTAAAATTGTTACTGCGTCTTATTATTGTCCTTGCGACAAAATCCTGAATCTATTTTGTTTGTTTATCGCCAACCTTGTCAATCTGGCCCGATAGCATTTGATCTCCGATTCCTAATCTCAATGCAATGACCGATATTGATAGTGACGTCATCACAAAGGACGCACCAAAATAGGTGTCATTTAAGAGCCGTTAGTTAGAAGCTTAGAGTTAAACCAAGATAAGTTGGCAGCGATTTTGATAGCCCAGACGGTGCACGGGTTATCTTAAACCATTTTTAAACGTCAAACTTCTATAGAATTATGAAAATCGCTGAAAACTTATCTTGGTCTGACTATTTCGGTATGCAGCCTTATACAGGGTGTTTATTTAGTCATCTGCAATAATTTACGGGATGAATATATAGGTCATACTATGAGATCAACCCCGCAATCGCGCAAAAAAAAATGGCTGGTTCATACATTTTGGCTGTCTGCCCTTGACATTTTCTAAGAGTATTTTTTTTTACTATAAAAAAATGACCAATTACGTGCCGCCGCGCTCCCATAGTCCAAAAAACTAAACGGGGCGCGGGGGACGGGCGGGCGCTATGGCTTCGAGCGTTTATGTCTTTTGTCTACTGAGATAAGTATCTCAGTAGACAGGTAAGGTAAAGTAAGCTGAGGTAAGTACCAATTCTCAAAAAAAGCTATTATTTTAGATGACTCGTAGAAAAAATATTGTATACAATAGTGACACAATCATGCTTTTCAATCTCGTACCTTACTTAGATAACTCAGCAAGCTTCGTTGCCTAAACACGGTACTCGACTGAAAAGCTCTATTATACCACGATTGTATAAAATACTATTATTTTACTGTTGGGTTCCACTTAAGTAATTGAACTTTTTTAAATAAGTACTTATCCTATATATGTAAATAGAAAATAATATTAGGTAGGTACTTATCTACCTAATCATTATAAAAAGTATTTATTTTAAGCAAAGTGCTAACAGCTGTGCTAGCAGTAGGTATTAATTACAGCCGCTTGCAGAGATAACTGACCCCCTGCATAGAAATTTGTTAGCAGGGGGATCAGCTATCTCTGCAGCTTATTGTATCTAATACCTAATAATATTGTACTTACTCATAAACTAGGCAGGTTCATTAGGTCCATTCGTTGCTAATAATAATGACGAATGACAGTTTAATGTATCCGTTTTCCTTATTTAATAGAGGAAAGAAGGCATAAAGTCAACTTTAGTACCAATTAAGATTGAAATGTAATGGACAGTTATATATTACATACATTTAGTTATACAGTACCTACATACATTGACATATATTTAAGGACCGGCCTTACCTAACCCTTACGAATTCGAGCCAATGGTGCAGTCTAACGCAACTAGTTGCGACCAATCGCTCGTGTGATGCGAACTCATCAACCAATCGCGTTGTGGCGTTAGACTGCACGATTGGCTCGAATTCGTGTGCGTGACACCGCTGTATTGGCCCCATTCTTATTGCCCGCAAGGCCCGTCCTTAGATATACTCCTTCCTTGCCGTATCCGGCAATGGCGACTCCATCAACAATTCTTATCCGGATTATGAAATGCCCTTATGTGGCTCGCAAAACCAAACTTTGTTTTGAAGATGCGGTTATTGCCCGCAAGGCCCGTCCTTAGATATATGTCAATGCCTACATACCATAATTATTATTTTCATAGAGATAGATAGGCGCCTGCTCGTGTGAATCAATCTGAGGTTTATGATGGTTTGTATACTAGTAGGTGCATTTGATTTTCTACTTACAGAAAATTAATATAATAAATTCGATTTATAAAACACGGCGTCCTTATAAACTGGAAATATAGAGACCGGAGACCCTGGGAGACTCTGGGAGACCAAGTTTAGCTTGGAAAACACATGAAAACTCAAAAATACGCGTTTTATCAGAGATAAGACCTAGCTAGATCGATTTTTCGCCTCCGAAAGCCCCCATTTAGCAAATTTAATCGAAATCGTTAGAGCCGTTTCCGCGATCCCCGAAAGTAAAGTTTAAAGAACTTAACTTGATTTCTTATTGATACACTACGAACTTGACACGTCTCGCTGTGCATCTCGCTCGCACTTTTAATATAGGATTATTCCCACTATCGTAGTTACCACCAAGTTGTTACCGGTGGCCAGTGGTAACAACTGAGATTTTTCTTCACCACTGGGGACAATTGAGAAAAAAGGGAATTATTTTTCTCAGTTTTAGACCAGTTTACTGTATCTGCTGTAGAGGGAAAAACCGAGTCTATATTTATGTCGATTATATCACTTTTTTTAAGCTATTGCATAGCTTCTATCGCGGGCCTTGAGCGCGGGGACCGAATCCAGAAATTCCGTAACGAAAAAACCTCACGCTCCCCACTTCGTCTAACGTCGTTTCAGTTCGGCAGTCTTCGACACGGCGTTGTGTGCGTGCGATTAGACGTATTGTACGACTCTACGAAACTCGCACGAATCGAGACGAGCTGCTCCGAAATCGGACAAATACATAAGCAGCTGTTTATAGTAATCTGTATGTATCATTGATGTACGTAATAGGGGTAGATGAGGTACCAGGCGCTCGATCGTGAGCCACAAAATATAGGTTCCGGGACCTATATTGAATTAGTCGTACGGGTGACGCTGAAGTGTCAACATTGTCATCAAATTCGATTAAATATTGCCAAAGAATGCCGTGTTGCGCCTTTTTCCAGTGCTTCAATAGCTCCAAGCACAAAAACAAAGCTCACGGTATCACTTTTCATTCGTAAGTACTGTTATAACATTTGAAAACATATTTTTTCTAAATAAAATTAAAAATTTCCTTGTTATTGAGTGAGCGCGACAGCTAAATAATGCATTACCCATGTGAGAAACACGTTTATCCGAGTGTCAAGTAGGCCTGCCCACTTCATGCAGTGCATGCATGCCCGAGTCAGCAATTTTTTTTAATAAATAATGCAACTTTTTAAATCATGTGCTCCTATTCCTTGAAACTATAGAATGTAACCGGTTTTTATTTTAATATACGAATAACCGGTTGTTAACCAAAAATCCAGTTTTTCTGATAGTATTGTTAAAACAATATCTTGCATTAACTTGAAACCCAAATATCGGGAATAGTCCATCAAAAATTACTAAATAGTACTTGTACAACAATAGAAAAACTATGGACAACATTTTTAACGAGAGCTCGGATTTACAATTTTAATATGCGAGTTATAGTGTAGTTTTAAGATGTATTTATGTATGTTGAAAACTGTGTAAAAAATATTTAGAACAGATATTAGATCAATCAAATTTAACCTTTTATCATAAACAAAAGAAATAAATAATAATCATCTCTATTTGTCAAGTAAAATGTATGATGACTGGTCTGGCCTAGTGGGCAGTGACCCTGCTTATAAAGCCGATGGTCCCGTCCCGGGTTCAAAGTTCTAATGATGGAATCCATAAAGAATTGAGGGAACACTTAAAATCTTATAGGTACACATATAGTGATTTTTGTATTGTTTGTCTACAAATTAAGCATTTTCATCCAAAAACTGGCAATTAGTGTAGTGGAACTGCTGATGATAAACAGAACGAAACTCCCTAACTACAATAAACAACACAGTAAATTTGCTATTACTATTGGCTATTGAAGCACTGTTAACTATATTTGGTTATCCCTGTTGCTCGTTGTGCACATGTACATTATAATGGTGTGTAGTATTTGCAAATGAGTGGGTGCTGGACCAGATTTTAGTTTTGTCAACTATTAACGTCACATATCTACCCCTTTTACTTATATGTATCCATTATGTATATTGTTATTGTAAATAAATAAATAAAATATACAAAAAAATGGCTCCCTTAAACAAATAACTATGTACTATTTCTATTTTTTATTTGAAAAATTAATTATAAAAAATACAAATAAAAATGTATTTCTACTTCAAAACTCATAAATCACATGTTTAAATAGTGTGAAAAAAGATACTTAAATAAAAATCTAACAAAATAAATAATTATTTATTTGGATTTCATACAATACTAACTTACCAGTAGCGGCGCGTGAAAATTCTGGCTAGGCAACTCGGAACAAAAAAACACCTTAACATTATGCGCTAGGTGTGTCCTTGGGCGCGACCTTTTGCAGTTAGTGTATAACCACCTTTGCCATACTATTATACACACATCATACAAAATATCACTGGTTTAGTAACTTTATATATAAATTTGTGCACACAAGTAAATAAAATCACATAAAAACATTTAAAACTCTAATAATAACAACAAGCCTTGGTAACAACCGGGACGGGAGTGTTCACAAACACGCAAATTCTAAAACCTATTACTACAAACCTACAAACAGTACTTTCTTTGAAGAAACGTTCTTTATCAAATTATTAAACTTGAGACTACATAAGATTCTTGGATTTTTCTATTAAAATTCATCATTTTTTTAAAGGTTTTTACAAAAATTGTTATCAATGCTAGCAAAATACTGTACAATTTTACCCATTTATTCAATTCAATGTTTTTGTATGGCAAAATAGGTTTAAATTCAAATGAAGCAGCATGTTAATAATAACTGACGTTATCGCGGTCGTGTACAGAGGGCCTACCGCGTACCCCGAAGTTCGCAAATTACGAGCATCTTTCTCTGTCACCCTAATTACGCCATTGGAGTAAAAGAGAAAGTAGCCCGCAATTTGCGTACTACGGTGTTCGCGGTAGGCCCCTCAGTGCTCGCGGACTTTATGAATATGTGTGGGCATTTTTCCAATATAAACCTTATGCTATTACGTTTAAGGTTTTTATTCAAATGAATAACCCGATACAAGACCGAGTTGCTTTGAAGCTCATTCGCGTGGACTCTCTATAGCAAACTTTATGAGCATGTGCGTGAGTTTTCGTATCTGTGTAGTGGCGCATGAATGAATAGTCAAGCTTAGCTTCACTTCGCGCGCCTGCTATGATTAGTGCTTTAGTAAATCGTGTTATCAATTCCAAGGTAATGTAATACGTAGTGTTTTCATTATGGATATATTTTTAATTTTAATGATGATATATAAGTTTGGTTTATGTAGCAATAAGTTTTAGGCAAGCCGGTGGGAATCGAGTTGTATGGACCCGCCGCCCCTGTAACTTACTAACATTTTATAGCTCAATGCCACTTATAAATCATTAGTTTATAAATCCTAGTGGGAATTGTCTCAGGATGTAGGTTGCACTTATAATGTAAAAACCAATATCCTCTTTTCTGTATCATCTGCCTATGTCTGTTTTTTTTCCCAATAAAGAAAAAAAAAAAAACGAAATGGTCTGAGTTTAATATAGGTGTATAGGTATTTATGTACAACAGTGAATAGCTGTACTTGTAAAATTTGTGTATAAAGTGTTTTGAATATGAATGAACAAAGTGCATTTATTATTGATGAAGAAAGTCACGAAAAAATAGTGAAAGAAAATGAGTGAGTACTCTATATACATACATTTTATTATTATCACAAATGCAGTATTAATTTTGAATTGAAAATATAATACTGCTATAAAGATAACCTAAATTTTTGATATTAAAATGAGCGATATTAAAAGTAGCCCTCTTTTATACACACAAACACACACACGCGTATAGTTTAAATTCTCAATTTAGATTCTCAATATAATTGATAAAAGGTTAAATTTTGAGGGATTGATTGATAATATATATATATATATATTATCAATATATATATTAAGAATGAATTTATTTATATATATATATATATATATATATATATATATATATATATATATATATATATATATATATATATATATAAATAAATTCATTCTTCATTATGTATATAACAGAAACAATCTTGTTGGAGATATTTGTGCGTGCTTATGCAAACTTAGAAATGGCCTACAAATAGTTATGGTAGCAATTTACATTTCTCCGAATCCAAAATTGGACGAGGTGGAGCATTTTATTCATCGCACTTTACTGGAGTACACTGAAGAAGGGTCGAAAATACTTGGTACAAATGGTAATAAATTTCCACTTATCTTGGCTGGCGATTTCAACATTAACTTCGCTGATAAAAAATCAGAGCGGTTGACAACTTTTCTATCAAAAACATTGAATTTGAAAATGAATAATGATCCACAAGAGTCCACAACGAAATATGGGACGACCATTGACGCGGTATTTTCTAGGTATTTAGAGGATATTAAGTCGCAAACTTATGTTTCTTATTTCAGTTATCATAAACCTATAGTTTCAATGATAAATATTCCTGACCCACATGTATTGTAAAATAATAAAAATATTTTAAACAATATTAACTTTTTATTTATTTAATAAAAGAAAAATTTGTTTTCTTATCGGTCACCACGCTCAAAAAGTGTAACTTGAATTAATATCAAAGAAAAAGAAATACTGCATAAATAAAATAAATAAATAATTATAATTGCATAAGTTGATACAAAATGCTATGCAATAGCTTTACCGCGGCAGTCCCCGAGTGCCACACGTCTTTTTTTTTTTTTATACCACGACGGTGGCAAGCAAGCATACGGCCCGCCTGATGGTAAACAGTCACCGTAGCCTATGGACGCCTGCAACTCCAGAGGTGTTACATGCGCGTTGCCGACCCTTTAAAAATCTATACACTCCTTTTTTGAAGAACCTCATACTGTAGACCCTCGGGAAAACCTCGGCAGGTAGCTCATTCCACAACCGGAGCGTGCGCGGGAGGAAGTTCCTCTTAAACCGCACAGTGCGTGACCATTTAGGTTCTAGGGTGTGAGGATGAACACCCTGCCGACGGCGGGCGGTGCGGTGATAGAAAGTAGCCGTGGGCATCATGTCAAACAATTCTTCAGAGCACAGCCCATTGTACGACACTTCCCATAAAGACGACATTTGCTTGTATCTTTATAGGAATACCTGACAAGGCGTCGTTCTGGCAAGAGCCAAGTGGGACGTTTTGCCAGCCGTCTAGTTACCACCAAAGTGAGTTGGTAACTGGTAACTACTGAGAATTATTTTTCTCAGCTGTTACCACTGGTAACAACTTGGTGGGATCCCGTTACATCGGACAATAAAACAACAACGACCAGTTTGTTCAGTTTATTCTTAACTTTAATGCAGACTAGAATAATACTCTTAGAAATGAAAACAACAATAGTTATTTCACATGTTACAGTGTACCTACCATACCAGCTCCCACGATAAAAGCTATACTTATTATCTGTCTCAATGTAAATAAATCTTATTCACAACAGCTGGCAATATAAAATTACATCAGACTATGATATAATATTAACTTGAACATCGATAATGTTTGAATGGTGTTGCCAGCGTCCGAAATTATAGTTAAATCTGGGATAATTTAAATTTACAACAGGGAAATTGGGAGTGAGAGAAATGGCGATACAAAAGGCATAAAAGACGCCGGCAGAGAGGTAAAATTAACGTGTATGGATTTAGTATAGATAAGGTCAAAAAACTCCATAGGGATAATACAAGCAAGATGTTAAGGGTTCTAATGGTCTTATAATGACGATTTAGTCAATTTAGTAAATATTTATACATAAATAAATATTAGAACGC
This sequence comes from Cydia pomonella, assembly GCF_033807575.1. Classification (NCBI taxonomy): domain Eukaryota; kingdom Metazoa; phylum Arthropoda; class Insecta; order Lepidoptera; family Tortricidae; genus Cydia; species Cydia pomonella. The sequence goes on from NC_084708.1 coordinate 3,814,774, forward strand.
GTCCTCAGAGCGCTAAGCCTAGCTAAGAACATAGGACATACATTATATTATAGGTTACATAGTAATGCTATAGCGACACTATAAAATTTACAAAATATGATATATCTTTTGAAATGCTACACGAAATAATGCTTTCATCCATTACTATATCCACTAATCAATTCATTTTTTAAATATAATCACGGTAGAATGGTCTTAACACATCGATAGACGTTTAAAAGATGTCTTGTCTTAAAATTTGTTTTTCATGGATTCAAACCACATACTACAAATGTACAACAGTTTCTAATTCGAAAGAAAATTGTAACGTAATCACATTTTGTTCAATGGTGCATATATGACGTTCAAAATCTATAATTTATTTTCTCAAAATACTGGAGCGTTCTCTCTATTCAATTAAAATAAAATATCAATATATATTTTTCTATAAACTTAACGAAATTATTGATTACTGTCGATGATCAATAAGTCATGGAATGATGAGGCGAAAATATAAAAAAAAAAACAATAATTATTACAAAATAATGGCAGAGATTAATTAATATATATTACTTAATACAAAACTTAGGAAAAATATTCGACAAGTATGGCAACACAAAGTCTCTGATCAAAAATGGCGTAATTTTTTTTTTACTTTACTTGACAACTAATATGTACGTTAATATAATGTACCTATATCCGGCGTTTATTTGAAAAATATTACAATTACAAACTAAGCAGATATGAATGGGGTATGTAATATTCAATCTATTAGGTACATTTAATTAATGGAGTATAAATTCGTGTCATGAAAAGGTTTGAGCGTAGATTCAAGTCAAATAAAATTACCACACTAGTCAAATGAGTTACAATAGTTTCAACAGTAATTTATTCAATTTATTTATTAAGGAACCAATTTAGTCAAGAACAAATAATAAATTTTATTAATTAAAAAAAAAAATTAGTCAAGTAGTGATCAATAATATTGTCAAGTCATATAAACATCAAAATGAATTGTAACATTTTACTAATATTAATAACGTGGGTTTTATAACAGCTTGATAACACTCGAACCTTTTCATAACACTGGTATAAATATAAATACACATAGTCAATCAAAGGACTGACACTTGCATTTACTTGCCTTAGATAATGACCTGAAATTTCAGTGATCTCAAAATATGCTGGCAACATTTTTTAACCTTTTAACCGCCTCACGTCTATTGTACCTAATTATTAATTTGGATGTTTATTCAAATAAACACGTAGATCAAGAAAAGTGTTAGTTAAAAAGTTTAAAAAACGGTAAAATTAAACTAACATGATACAACAGCAGTAGGGCTAAGATAGTCGGCTCTTTATCATTTGTCACCATGCCTGTCACGTTCTAACAAGTATGTAAGCGTGAAAGTGACGGGCATAGTGACAAGCGATAAAAATGGAACCATACTGCCACTGCAGAATCAGTCATCATATCTATCTTTATCAGATCCCAGTGTAAGCGTTAGGGATTTCCAATTTACGTATCTGAGAAAAGGTTACAAAAGTCAATCCATATAGTATTGTGATAAGTCTTATGATATCCAATAATATCTGCAACACACTTCGCTCTTTTCTTAAGAGGAATTCCTAGTTGCGATTTTTCCATACAAACGCTCGCGACTGTTTCCTCCCTGGATTTTTAAAGTACAGCAATGATTTTTTTTTTCAAATAAGATCAATATCATCAATATCTGTGCTATGTTTTGCTTTTTTGAATTATTTTATTTTGAAGAAATTTACAGCGCCTCTAAAATCGCAAAAACGGCTCAATTGAATTGGCTGCAAAAAAAGGCGCAGTATACAAATATAACAACAAATATCAAAAAAATCAAAATATAGCGGCATAGATTATTTCTTCCACTTGCAGGTTCCAAAATTTCATAATGATTGGTTGCGTTTTGGAGGAGGAAACAGTCGAGAGCGAAACCTCGATTTTTTTGCGTGGGAAGTTTAGTCCGAGCTGCAGTTGTTTTTTATCAAAAATTCGAGATTTGATGTTGCTCAGCTAGGAATTCCTCTTAACACATTGAACGCCCATTCGGCGGATTCTTTGTCCGTAGCGGCTTTCGTCTACAAAGCGGGAAAAAGCCGATCCCAGCTACGAGCGTAGCACTACGAAAACGTTGGCAGTGAATGTGTTAAGAATCACGGAATTAGCCACTGCGATACAATCCAAGTTACGCCTTTTTACTAAAGAAAGTGACGTAGAGTTATTTAGGCAATTTCTCGACTATTAGTTGCTCCTATTAAAGTGATACGTAAAAAATCCCGTTTCAGTAAATGCAAGTGTTATTAGAGAGATACACAACTTATCCTAAGTACCTTATTCAGCCACATAAGCATTTATTAAGCGTCCCGTTCTGTCGTCACGTTTCGCGCGGGATTTCGAGTATTTTCAGGCTAAGCTAGTTGTTGGGCCCTGTCACCGTCACTTTGTATATAGATCGTGTCATTCACGAAGACGCGTGACTCATATTGTTATTTTATTGAAGGTTAGATTTGACAAATCTGCGCGTCATCGTGGATGACACGAACTATATACTATAGAAAATAGAGCATAATAAATAGTATGTGCGTTGTATTTCGACTTGAGTTTCACCTTTTGACCGCCAAAGACGTCGACTGACGCGCGCCGCTACAGTCCGATATCAACCTTCGTGCACCGATAAGGTTCAAGATGATGCGCCACACGATAGGCGCCACGTTCAAAGTTTTTCTTAGTTCATTTAAAAAAAAAAAAGCAAAAAAAAGAGAAGTTATTAAGTAAATTATTTTTAGTCGTTCTTGAGATTCATAAATACAACACGCAATTTTTTTTTAAATTACAGATTCATTTTTTTCTTATGTCGTACGCAATATCAACAATACACACGTACGTATGTACCAAACAAATTACTTAATTATTTTATAAATTAAGGAAAAGCAACAATAAGAAACTACCTCTTCGGTTTTACAGGCAGTTTCCATTTGTCAGCAGAAAAAGCGGCATATTAAAAAAAAATGTGCGATGGCTTAACCTCCCATAGAAAATGAATTTCGCGCCTTTTTCTACAGACAAAGCATACAACAAAACACACCCAGTGTATCAGTATACATTATCTGAATCGGGACCCAGATTGTCTATGGTAACGGACATCTGTCAGATAGACTGACGCCCAATGATATTGTATTTCAATGTTCTGCCCGCTAAAATAAATGGCGACAGCTTTCAGCTGTTGGTAATCTGGGTACCTAACGCGAAAAGCGAGATTCGCAAATTGCGGGGATCTTTCTCTTTTACTCTCATTAAGACGTAATTAGTGTGACATAGAAAAATGCCCGCCATCGACTTCGATTTTCGCGGTTATAAGGCGGCCCTGTTTTGTTTATTTTACAAGACTGCGATTTTCTTATATAGGGACTTCCACAGATTGGAAAATATTGCCACAGACAACCATCCAGGTGTCGACCGTATATCAAATTTTCGTACGCCCTTAAATTTTTTATCTGTTTTAAAGTGAAGCCATGACAGGGCCAACATTAATGGGCGTGTAATATCGTAAGCAGGCACTTGTGTCGCGCGGCGGCGCTTATATGAACACGGGGTTTTCCTGGCCCGTCAGCAGACGGAACATTGATGTCGGCATCGTTTTCATTAGGATCTGTAAAAATAAAAGATAAGGATAAGTTCGCCTTTGTACATTGCCAACTTTTTATTTTTATTGTATCTTTACCTGTCCCTTATGTACAATAAAGTGTTTACATACATACATAACATTTGGAGTCAGATAAAATTATTTTTGTCAAAAATGGACGGCAAAGTTGAGTTTTTCGGTTAAAAAATAGGTCACGTTGTTTATGGTCAGTCAAAAATTAAAAAAAGTTAAAAACATTGCAGTCTCGATTTCAGGATTGCAGGCAACATCAAATGAAGGCATGTGTCCATTAAACAGCCAAGCAGATAATCAGTACTTAACTCTCTCAAACTCCCAAGGTCGTCCGTTTAAAACGAATCCCTAGGCAGCAAGTGGCTACCTCCGAGCCTCGACAACAACGTACTATTAACAATCAAGCAATATCGCTGGCTGAAATTGCAAAACTCCTAAATCTGTATGACTCTGATAAGGGGTTTGCGACTTTAACTGACTGAAAATAAAGTTGTATACCACTCCGTTTAGAAAAGACAAGTATTTGTGTATTGTTAAAGTCAGACTAAGCCAACTCTGCACTGACTATGCAATAGCAGCAGCGTGTCAGCATATTTTTTTTTTAATTTATCTTCGCAATAAAAAGTTTCTAGCTAATCTGTGGTTTGTGGGCGGGCATAACATGAGAACAAAGCATTTTTTATACGGATACCAGTAAGGCCTTATGATCCGAAAAAGCGTTGCGTTACAACCTGAGGTTAGAAATTGCGTACGCTAAATTCGACTTAACGGACAACACTCAAAGTCGAAATTCCAACAACACACGATAAAACGCACCACCGCCATCGTGTGAATAAATACACGGGTATCCATTTGTGTCATTCAAATGCTTTTTTACCGCGCGTTAGCGCTAATGCGAATGGCCTAAAGCTTCCGGTCGAGGTGATTGCCAATTTCAGTGTACACACTGGTTTGCCACGAAATTACATTGCACCCCGACCAAGGTCAGGGTAATTTTCGTCCGTCGAAAATATGGTTGGTAATCATGCAGTTCGGGCTAAAATAAAATGTCGTACCTCGCCCACAGAGGTCGCTAGTAGATTTACGATTCGCTCGTGCGGAACGGCAACGACGCTCTGCGAGTTGATCTCGATGATGCGGTGGCCGACGCGCACGCCGCCGCGCTCGGCGATGCCGCCGCGGAGTAAGCTGCATATCTGTACGACAATCATATTACTGTTACCTAAAAACTTGTTCCAAGGTATTTTATAAGCTACCAGCTATTCTTACGATATAGACCTATAGTTTCCTATAAGTAAATAGTATTTTATACAATCGTGGTATAATAGAGAGCTTTTCAGTCGAGTACCGTTTTTTGAGCTGTCGTTTTGTTTCGTCCTCTTGACCGCGGCGAGCTGTGATCGGTCTATTTCATTATAGTTGACTAAACCGTTTCGAAATTAATATTATAGTTTAGTTGGGAGCCCATACATGAAAAGTACCCAATTACAGTTTGATATTCGAAATCTTAATTCAACCATTACATTCGACGAGTAGAAAAACATATTTTCATAATAAACTTAATACTATGAAATGCTATCAGAGTATAACTGTAAAAAGTAACAAATAATGTGATAGCTAAACCTAATGTTCACACTCATTTAAAAAAGCATAAACTTTTTTATTAAATAACCATAACGAACTGCCAAATATATCCGCATTCAAGGTATGAAGAAATATAATTTTTTTTTTGATGAAGATTAGAGATCAGATCGACGTGTTTACATTGTACAATATTTCAATTTTTTTACGAATAACTTTGAAGATACATTTCACTAATATGCAAAAAAATTTGGTTATTCAATTCTTGGTCGAGAATTTCCAAATGAAGGCCTTTATCATCGTAAAACTGCAGTTGAAGGTCTCTCTTGGTTGTCTCCTGTTTGCAACATTCCCAGTTGTTATTTATTAACTACTTCAGCGCCAATGAAATCTCTTGAGGACTTTTTCATTTCAAATTCAATCTCACAGAGCTAAACTCCGAGCATTTAACACCGCTCCTTTGGCCTCAAGGTACGTGATCAAAATATTGTAAGGTTTTCGGTTAATGTACCTAACCTACTCTCAAGAGGACCAGAGGGCTTACCGCGAACCACGTTCGACGTGTTGCCTCCCTGTCACACTTACGTGCGAATTTACAAGTGCGACAGAGAGGCAACACGTCGAACGTGGTTCGCGGTAGGCCCTCTGATACACGGAGAACAGGAACTATTTCGAGTTAAGGCTAATATGAGGTTAGAAGACTCACCACTCCATTCTGCACGCTGAACCCGAGCTGATACTTGGTGTCAGGCCGTTTGATCTTGACCTCCACCACGGGCGCACACGGTACCACCGTCAGCTTCACTACCGTTTGGTTCTTCGAGTTTTTGATATACGTCTGACACGTGGAGAGCGGCAGTCCGACTAGGCTCACGCCGTTTATTGCGATTATTTGATCACCTGTGAAGTTAAAGGCGATTTAAACATGTAATTGCTGATGAAAATACCTCCGTTCAGTTCCGTTTTAGATATTATTCGCATCAACGTAAGGAGGTCAGGATTCTGAATTAAGAAGTCTTACCTACGAACAGGCTCCACAGTAGTTACTATTTAACAATAAATATTTTACCTACAATATTTCGGAAATATATCACCATATAAAAAGGTCTGATTCTTCTCTTCTATTAAAGTGTTTACTGCTTTAAATCTCGGCGTGTATGTATATATGCAGGTAAAATTTATACAAAGTAAATGTTGGGTCATGTACCTATTTGGGTTTATCTACTTTTCCTGGGTAGTCCAAGTACCAAAACAGCCGTATTTTATACAATAAATTGTGTTACTGTTGAGTGTTGATTTTCGGCAGAAGGGAGAGAATTTTAAGAGGTACTTAAGGGACTCATCTACCCAACAAGATACCTTCTATAAAAAAACATTACCCTTCTCCTGAACTTACCTATATTGAGCTGGCCACACCTCGCCGCCGCGCCCGCTGGTGCCAGGTTAGCGATGACCACCGTCGGCAACATGGAGCCCCACCCCGACTCCACCACCACCACCCCCAAAATCTCCCCCTTGGTCTTCGGCACCACCACCTCCTTCTGCAGCTCCTTCTTGGCGAACATCTGTAATTCATCTCCGAAGATCTCTTGGCTATTTAACACTTCTTGATAATCCATCTCTTTGACGAAGCTGTGGTCCTCGATCCCGTTCGCTTTGAGGAACTCCATGTATGCCACTTGGAAGGCTTGGCCGATGGATTGTGCAATGAATTGCGCCTGAAATACGAAAGGAAAATTTAATTGAGTTGGATGGTTATATTTGCGTCTTGTTTTCCACCGTGGAACCAAAACTACTGAGCCATCTGACCATAAATGGTTGGGTTGAAGTATTTAATTTTAAATATTTGTATCAGAAAGTGTCCTAATGTATACTATAATGAAATCTCATAAAGCCTTAAAGTTATGGGCGTTAGATTACTAACAGAAGGAAGGATTAAACTTACAAATACAAAAAAAAAACTTACCTCTTCACTCTCAAAAACATGGCAAATCATCTTCGGCGTCCTGTTCAGTTTTGGTTGATCAGAGTCCGTCTCGTGCGGCACAAATCTTCTTCTCGCCATAAGAACCACCAGGTCTCCTATATCAGCTATGTACGAAATGGTCCGGAGAGCGTGGTCCATCATGATTTCTTTCAGTTCTGTGTTCAGGACCATGATTTTCTCCGTCGATATAAAGAGATCTACTTCTGTGCTAGGCTGATTTTCACCTTCGGGAGCCTGAAAAAAATATAAAGATCATTTTAAACTTCTGTTTCATGTGCCAAAGTAACTTAATTCGCAAATTTGAGTTATCGTTGTGTATCTAAAAGAATAATATCACACTGGTTCCACATTGTCCTTCTTATACGTGTTGATACTTGCTTATGTTTGCGACTTTTATCATCATTCATTTAAAAGTTTAGACAGTGCTGGATTTTACAAACAATTTGATTGATAAAGATGTGTTGTTACTTTTGACCCCCACTAGAACATTTATAAATAAATCTTTGTATAATCTAACAAAGTGTAATTTTGTCTAATATACAAAATATAATTTATACTTTAAAATAAAAGTTTGTTTAGTTATATCCTCGTAAGGCCCAAGGTCCTACCTATTAGGACTTATTCAGTTCGATGAAATTTAAATCATATTCAATTAGGACAGAGTTGCATTTGTTTTGTTTCGTGCAATTTTCAAACAAAATAAAATCTACTGTATTCCGTGCACTATAAGTTCAAATTCCAGTGGCAAATTTTGGATTTTTCATTTCTATGGCTGGGCCTTAAGAGGATATTCCAGTATAAAGTGTAGACATTGCAGTGGTGAAAATTGCATTTTTGTGTTGTTAATGTTGATATATGAAACGAAAAATACTTCATACGAGCCGAGCTTAGCTTTGACACAGATTACAAATGCTGACATGGTCGCGTGTGAAAGGTATATCTTATTGTTCTTTAATGTTGGCATTACTAATTTAATTTAATTGAACGATCATTTCCGTCGATACAAAATAAAATACGAGGATCCTGAAGGTTGAATCTTCTAGAAATAATTATAAAACTTCAGCTTCCAGATCTACATTTTTTAAATATTCGGGCCTTTTTCTACTGACGGAAAAGTTGGATTAGATTTTTTTAATAAGATCAGTTTTTTAACCTTAGGATAAGGGCAATGACACACGACCATGCGAAGATGTGTTCAATTTAGAATTTAGAACTTACCAATGCCTGATGTACCCCATGGAAGGCGAAGGGAAAACAACTGTTATTAGTACATTATTCGTGCATGCTATGTTGTAGTGAATATGATTGAAACCAAATTCTACATTGAAGTTTCGAATTACATAAACAATGAAGCAATGGAGATAGTGGAATATACTTTTAAACCGATTTAACACTATCAATAGCAAGCAAAATTAGATTCTAATTTACATAATTCCTTCTTGACTAAATATTGATATTGCGTTTATAACATTAACTGTAATGAATCCAAATTTTAGGGGAATAAAAAACCCAATACAATTTTGTAAGCAAGCAAAGCGTTACTAATATTGTTTTAGTATTTTCGTTCATGTATTGTTTTAAATATTAATACCTACCAACATATTCAAATTTTAATAAATCTGTTATTCGTTTTCTCAGGTTGAATATTTTGTGAATAAAAACCAAAATCGTTCTAAAGGTTTGGGTTTTATATGTATGAGCGTAAGCACTGTAAGGTTTCGTTTATCTGACATACTTATCCCAAAAAAAATGAACTCGTAAAACATTGCAAGTTAAAAAAATCCATAGCGCTTTTAGTAAAGAATCTTAATATCTATGTTAATCAACTACAAACTAATCCATGCCTAACCACCTCATCATGACGCTTTGCCCTATTTATCCCTCCCAATCACCACACCGACCCAGTATTTAAAGAGTATAACAGAACAAAAAGCTGTGAGATCCCTGAATGGCTTCCAAAAGCCTTACGGCTGTATCTTTGTTAATTTTTGTTCGACGAGGCATATCATACAGATCATTTTAATGTCCTTTGTTCAGTGTCCGTCCCGCAGTCACGTCTTCTGCACCTTATGAAAACACTATACCAAAAAATAAATAAATAATAGCAATCCCCTTGAATACTATCTGTATTATAATCTAACGTTTATATTAAAAAGTAAATGTGACTGTAAAAAACCGAGAAATACGTAAGAAACAAAACGCCTCAGCTCTACTCTAACCAATAAAAAAAACCTCGACCATAGACAACCTTACAGTGCTACCACCCGCACCTTAATCTTATTGACCGCCTCCTCCACCATGTTCTTCTTGAGGCGTTTTCTGCGCCGCTTGTCCTCGTCCACCTCGACCGAGCCCAGGAAGCTGAGCCGGAACACGGCGGCCGGAGCCGCGTACACGCCGGAGTACGGGCCCTCGCAGCCCCACTGTGGACGGCTAGCCTCCTCAGACGCTCGCTCTCACATACAATGCTAAGCTTTTTGGTTTGTATTTTTTTTTTTTTAATTTAACTGATAAACTCCAGAGTGATGTATTTTTCTTAAAAGGATTTTCAAATTGTACATTTACATGAACGCGGGGCTTACCTAGATACTAGAATAAACTGACCAGAGATTGACCTTAGCCTTTCGTGATGAAATGTGTTCACATGGTGTAAGATGAAGCTTTTTGGTGAAACCCAGAGGTAATTAAATTTTGTTCTCTTTTTTAATTTTATAATCTTTTTTTGTGCTCATAAATATGCATCGCGTCCGAATTAAATAATTCTATCTAAACCGTACTTGAGCGTAATAAAATAAAGTTTTAATTATGTTGATCTTAACGAAAAGTAGTGAATCTGATAAATCTACTACAATGATTTTGTAACATTTATTCATTTTTTCAAAGATTATTTTTCTATCTAATCAATCTTTAACCTATGCGGAATTGATATGCGAATAGTTACTTTAAAAATGTTACCTTAAATGGAAAGCCAACAACGTTATAGGTTTTGTTTAATCATCCCTAAAGCATGTTTAAGTTGGCAGCCCTCAACTTTTTCCACTCATCAGTAAAACCACACATATCCCACAACTGCGCAAAAGCAAGCAAAACAACTCGAAAACACTCAGCAATGATGTGAGAAGCGAGCGTCCCTGTTAGTATGAAAGCGTCCTAACGGAAATCAACCTTAATTAGTCAGATAAAGGGTTCGATTTTGTGCGGAGGCGTTGAAGCTTGTTCGCGAGTGCATTCCGTTCGACGTGATTGGCCACCTGAGCCGGTGTGAATCGGGTAACATCGTGCGTAGAATGAAACGTGCGAGAAGCGGACACGTGAACATATTGCGCCGAGCAAACGAGTTTTAATAATGTTAAAGTCAATGAAAATAATAATGCCACAAAAATAAGTGTCATAATAATAGACGAATGCACAGAATGTAGAATTTTGTAACATTGACTGTAACAGCTTATTTAATTATAAAACTCTTTACTCTGGTATAACCTAATAAGCTACGCGGGAATGATTCATTCAAACGCTAATCGTAATGAGTCAAGTAAAATTACACAAACGTACACAATTAAATCACTACGTGTGTTAATATCGACCGTTAAGTTAAGAGGAGTGTTGATCAAATAATACTGTACTTGATTGGATTATATTCAACATGACGCGATTATATTCAAGCTGTGTTCTAATATAAACTTCCCGGATGTACTTATTGCAAAACAATTGACACCCCCAATATTCCCAAATTCTTATTTTTAACGAGAAACAGAGTCATCCATCACCCAATGATATTACGTTGTGATTAAAAGAGAAGCAATTTATCACTGTTGTTATTGTCATATAGGTATAACTTAGACAGATTAGGAGACCCTAATAGGATAATCCACGAGACTGTAACGTCAGTTACCAATTCTTTCGTGTGTTCTTAAATTAATTAAGCAAATTTAAGTGTATATGTCTGGCGTAGCCCTACAGGTCTGGATCCTTAAATTTGCTTATTTAATGTAAGAACACCCAATTACCCAATATCCAAATTTTTTGGTTATTATGAGCTATTCTTTGCTTGACAATCCACGTCAAATTGTACAATCATAGGCTTACGCCAAAGATGCAAAAGTGCAAAACGGTTGCAATTTATAACCAATAATATTACACACCACTTTATTGTAATAATTTATTAAAAAAAGGTGTTTGAGCTATGATTACGATTGTTTCCTAATATCTTCAATTGATGCTTTGTTTCTTCTCACACGCTCTTTAGAACAGGACAAAAGACTTCCAAAATTCCAGAGTATCAATGTGCAGAAATAGAAAGTAGTTTAATTAAGTTTAGCGTATTTTTTGCCAATATGGATAGATCGTGAGCATGCGAAAAGGTAGCATAGCATCTTACCTTCACCAAACTTGTGCAAAAAAGGGAAAAAGCAGAGCGACAAGCGACAAAAATCCAGAGGAGGTTAGCCGGCCATGACTATAGTCTTCCTGGGTCGGGTCGAGGGGTGAGGAGCACACTGAAAAAAATACTCTAGTGCCATGTCAATAAGAGCGAAAAGTCGGCAGTCTTCAAACGGTTACGGTCTTTATCCACGCACCTCTATATTAGGTACTTACTAAGGTAAGGACAACCCACTAGCATTCTCAAAACACTTAACCTAATGAGCATGAAATTACGTAAGTATATACAAAATGGCCATGATTATAGACAGGTAGCCGTGCGAAGGTAAGTGCCCATAGCATAGGTAGGGTAGTGTTCGAAATTTGAAAGGAAAGAGTGTAGATTTTTTTTGGTTTTAAATAGTGTTGTGTCTGAGTATTTTAGTAGTCCTAATCATAGACAAGGGGAAGCAAGTTTTAGTAGCCAGTGAGTTGTTTTTTGTTCGGTGCAAAATGATATAGGCACAGTGAAAGATAGAAGAAGTAATTCCATGCTCTTTCCAATGCAAGTCTACTAAAATAATATTTTACATTTATACCGATTCACACTGGCAAATGTGGTTCAGGCCACGATTATTAGAAGTTTATTATGAGAATGCAAATTAGTTTAAAAGAACATAGTAAAGATATTAGTATGTTGTGCAACCTGTCTAATAAATTCGAAACGGAAATTAGTACACGTTTTATTTTATTATTATAGTAAATTACAGCTTAATTTTTCCAGTAAATGATTACATTTAAAAAGTTTTTTTGGTTACTGGAAAAACTAAACGCATCTGTCAAATTCCATCCTTTTTTAGTCTATGGTTATCAATATGGCGTGCATTTCCCTCCAAAATTTTTAAATTGAGGTTAGGTCATGGAATGGTCAAACAGCCAATGTTACCTTGATTCTGGAGACCGCCTCCTCGGCCTGGAGCATCCTGGTGGCTTTCGTGGGCTGCCCTTCGCAGGCCAGTTGGGTTGAGCCGAGGTAGCGCGCGCGGAATAATACGCCTTCGATGAGAACTGAACGCATGTCTGAAATTAATAAGAATAACGCTTGGTAAATTATTTATGCTAGTTTTTCGATTAAACAATCATATGGCTTATATTTTATGAAGATATAAAACAAGTTATACGACTAAAAATTAGGGTTAGTTTAGTAGGTACCTATTGTTAGTTTTTACATAACAAAATAATTAGTAAACTCACCAGCAGAAGTCCAAAAGCAGCAGAAAATTAAGTTTTAGTTAGTAATGCATTAAAGTCAGATAGGTTTATATTTTATGAATTGGAAATTAAATGTTTTATATATGAAATTATTGAACGTATAGGTATCAACAACTTACCTTCTTTGTTTTTGCTTTTCTTTTTTCCATCTTTATCCTGAAATAAATTAAATAATTGGGTATTAATGTTATGATAATTTTGATATGATCGTCTTAATATCTATTCTACACGATGGAAAAACTGGCTCCGCCATCGCAATTCGCAACCCAAGGGTCACGTTCATTAAAGGGCTGCGCTTAAAATTCAATTCAATTTATTTATTCGATAGACAACAATTGTCCATAATGGTTAGTAACATTTAAGATTTAAAACTAAGCGTTAGTAGAACAAAAACAAAAAGCGTAATTAACGCAAGAAATCACTAGACACAAACATTCACGGCAAATAAAATTACACATACAAGATGTCGACTGCCATGGATATATGTACACATGTCATGTCCAACGGATGGTATGGAATACGCGAGTTTGGCTCGTGCCATTGCCACCCCTAATATATTGCGGTGTTCGACAGTCAACCATTATGCCATAGGCACTTACTTTTCCATTGTGGTCGGTCTAGTTATTCGTCATTGCCAGGCACGTGTTTGTTCGGCCTCAATATATCTACACAACTTAGGCTGCCCGCTGGCATCACTATATACAGTGATTCGGCTTGTGCCATCCCTGATCTACTACGATATTCGACAATTAACCTTATGCCATAGGCGTAACACTTACTTTCCGATTATGATGAGTCTTATCTTGATCATCGTGTATTGGCGACGGCATGCCCCCGGACACTGCCCGCTGGCATCACTATATACAGTGATTCGGCTTGTGCCATCCCTGATCTACTACGATATTCGACAATTAACCTTATGCCATAGGCGTAACACTTACTTTCCGATTATGATGAGTCTTATCTTGATCATCGTGTATTGGCGACCGCATGCCCCCGGACACTGCCCGCTGGCATCACTATATACAGTGATTCGGCTTGTGCCATCCCTGATCTACTACGATATTCGACATTTTTATGCCATAGACATAGAACTTACTTTCCCATTATGATGAGTCTCGTCCTGATCGTCGTGTGGAGGAGACCGCGCGCCGCCGGAGACGCTGCCCGCTGGCATAACTGTACGCGATTTCGGTTTGCGCCATCCCTGAAAGCAATATTACATTATTATAGTTGAGTTTGCAGTAAAGTGTCTCTAATAAGTACAAGTGTCTAATAAGCCTAGAATCCAAAACCATCAGGGATCCGTCCGTCCGTATGCGTGCTTTTCGCTCGAACCTTGGTCTTACAAGTTTTGGCGCGAGCGAGACGCACGGATAAATGATAACAAAATTACATCAACATGTAAGTTCAAATTGGGCTCCAGATGTTTAAATATATCGCTTTCCAGATTAAGTACATCGCACCTTGGATGTACTGTCGTAGTAGTAACCTACCAAATAGCGCATTGATAATTGTATGATTGACGCACCAACTGGTAGCTATGGGACACATTCGTTATTTGACAGTGTATGTTACAATTGGTACTTGGTATAGATCGTGTCATTCACGAAGACGCGTACCTTAACTCGTAATATCATGTCATTAAAGGTTAGATTTGATAAATCTGCGCGTCATTGTGGATGACACGAACTATAAGCATGAAAATTTGGACCCTCGAAAGTTAACATTTTGTTACGCCGTGGTCAATGCTTTTAGTTCTACCGCCTTGCATCATGTGAGGTATATAACACAACTTAAGTAAAGTTTCTTAATGTGTTTAGGCAATGATGCATAATATTATCTTATCAGCTACGAATGGTTGTTACATTAATAGTAGTTAAATGCCATCACTACTCAGCACATCATGCATTTATTTACGTATTATAAATTTTTAGCCTTATGCTCCGATTATTTATAAAATTTATCAGGAGTTTATTTATATTCGAACCAATTTAAATATAGGTACATACCAAATGTAATCAGTCCCATAATAACACTCTATTATTAAAAGCGTAAGATCGTCTAAACCCAGGCAATTAAAGTCCAAATAACGCACTAGACAAAATACCTACGTTATTCATAAGAAAAAAATATAGTAGAAAGTAACACTGATAAAAAACCCAATGTATCACTAACCTTCTTTGGTTCGCAATTTGTCGCATCCTGTATTATTTCCTCATTGGACTCTGTATCATTCTTCGAAACGCTTTCATCAGAAAATGAGCCACTTGTTTCTCCATTCACATTACATTTTTCCTCTAATTCCTTATCACAACTTTCAATATTTTCTAACTGGCTAGTACTTTGTTTATTTTCTAAAGGTTCACTAATGTCTTTGGCTAATTCATTATTATTACTCTCACTTTCTCTATAAACAACCTCGGAGTTTTCCTTGCACTCAGTCTCACATTGATCCATAACCTTTGACACTAAACAAGGTTCTTTTTCCGCGACACTTTTAACTACATTGTTATTAGTTTCGTTATCGTTATAAACCTCTTTACGGTCCAACGCGCACTGGCCACTTTCTAGGCAAGGTTCTTTTTCGTCGTCGGTCATGGTGAAAATGAAAAAGTTAAAGGTGTTTTATTGATTATGCGTTACATCGATTCGTTATCAATGGTCAGTGAGATACGGTATCCAAGCACGCACACATGCGCACGGCTCACATGGTGCGCTGGCACTGGCCGCACTGTTATGATGTGTAAACATATGGGTGGGCAAAGATAAAACAACAGACTGGTTACATATTTAAGTGTCGCAAACGTAAGAAAAAGATTAACTTAACACTAGGCACAATTAATATTTTTTCAATGCTTTTGGTGACTTACCGCTTTTAAAAGTTTTTTATTAGGTATGTAACCATTTATCTTCATCATAATTGTTTATGATATTTTTTGTTATGTTTGTCATTTATATATTACAACAAATTCAGTGTTAAATTGAATTAAAATAATACCCACATTGTTATGTCAAAAACGTATATCTAAGATACATTATTAATTATTTGTGGGTAATAGTAAGTTGATACAAAGTAAACATTTAATCATGTCTTTGTCTTAAAAAATCCGAGTCCTAAATAGGCCCCATTAAAGACTCGGACTAATTGGTCTGGTTTTGGGGATTGGTTAGGTATATTATATTAATTGGTCAGGCTTGTTTGGCAGCGATTAAATTAATTTACCTGACCTAGATATGTGATAAATAAGTTTATAATAGAGTTTAAGTTTAATAAACATATCAGATTAAAGATGTGGCACAAACAATTCGTTGCTAAATGTTCTCTCCGAGTCAAACGCCGAGTAGGCACAAACGGCCACTCCCACGCATCTCAGACTGTAATAATGTAGCAAGGTCACTCGATCTAAATCATGCGCATGACCTCACTGCGCGCAGTAGTCTCATAATTAAGACTATTGTATTATACTGTCGCCATTAGATATATCGGAGCGGCCAAGGCGCTCACAAATATCTGAACACTACTTTATTGTCATGGGGCTAGAGTGCGTGTTCAGATATTTTAGAGCACCTCGGCCGCTTCGATATATCTGATGGCGACAGTAGCAGCAGAGTAAACCTTAGGTAGCAAGGAATTAAGGTCTATTATGGTATGATCATGCTGATTGTGATAAGGAAATGAGTCTTAAGAGTACACATTTTAATATGAAATGTGACTTTTTGGTAGTAATTACTAGTATCATATTTGTAGGTATATGTTAAAGTGACGAAAAATGCTTTGTTTATATTACCGATTTAAAACTTTTCTGGGCAGGAATGTATGAATTGTATGACCAATTAGGCAGTAACGTGATTAAATAAGGCATTGTTTCAACGACAAATATAATTAACCAAACGTACCTAATCCTTAAATGCAACGAACCAAGCCTATCACTGAACAGTTCTGCAAAGATCGACTAAAACAAAAGTCGTATCTTTGTACGTATTTCGTAAAGTTTTACGACCTTTTAGTTTTGACCGGCTGCAGTGCATTCCGTTCCACGAATAAATCTTAAGTGACACAGTTTGCTAGCAATATCAGACCTTTTAGAACTACGCCATACAAGACGGTTTGTAATGAATGCAAATACATTCAAATACGGCTACGGTAGAGTAGTTGGCCTAATGGAAGTTTCTCATGCATAAGGAGATTAAACGTTGACGTACTTCTTTCTGTTTCCGGTCCAAATCACGAAAGTAGTTTTAGTTCGTAGACCATGAAGTCAGATCGGAATTATCTAGTAGTTTATATGGTATAATATTGGTATGGTATAATATATGTGGTCGTTTGACGTTGTCAAAATTAAAAAAAAATACTAAATATTCAGTTTTATGGATGATTTGGACGACAGACGAATGTAAGACATCATGTTTCTTGGAAAACATTTAACATTAACTGTATCGACTGGTCGAATAAAATAGCGAGTGTTTCTTTTTTTTGTCGGTTCGGTTCCCGAGCGGGTCATTCTCAAAAAATATGTCTGCGGTCTAATTGCCGCGACCTATGCAACATGTATGAAAAGAGTCGTGGCAAATAGGCGCAACCGCAGACATAAATAAATATAAATACTTAGATATATAAATATATTGAACATTCTTACACAAATTGACTAAGCCCCACAACAAGCTCAAGAAGGCTTGTGTTGTGGGTACTCAGACAACGATAAATATAATATAGAAATACGTAAATACAGAGAAAACACCCATGATCCGTGTTAGTCACACGAATAAATGCCCTTACTGGGATTCAAACCCAGGACCATCGGCTTCATAGGCAGGGTCACTACCCACTAGGCCAGACCGGTCGTCAAACATATTCTCAGAGAATGACTCAAGCGAGACAAGCGAATTTAAAAAAATCTTTAAATGCAGTTTTGTTTCTTTTTAAAAATAATGTTCCTAGTCCCCTGTGATATAGTTTCGTCTCACCTTGTCGTCGAAGAATCCCTGGTCGTCCGTCCTCTGCTGCCCTAATAGCCTGTCAGTCTAGGTCCCCGTGTATAACAGGGACACTACACAGCTATTCTATATGCCACTGTGATATAGTTTCGTCTTACCTTGTCGTCGAAGAATCCCTGGTCGTCCGTCCTCTGCTGCCCTAATAGCCTGTCAGTCTCCAGATCCGTGTCCGCTTCATCTGAAACAACACATTACTAATTATAGTTTGAAATCAACGTCATATTTTCGATATTTATATAGATTAGTAATCGTTCCCAGTAAAGTAGCTGTAACGTTGCATTCCCTGAAACAACTGCTGAGTTACCTACTTTATAAAAGGATAACGCCGTAGATAAACAATATAAAATAAATTAAAACAAGTATGAATGTTAAGGCACTCCTATAACCTTTTAGCAAAAACGTGTACCTACCTCTAACTTCACTTTTCATGTTAATTATGTATCGATCTGTTACCTAGTATTTTATGTGTGGCTCGCACACTTTCACTTTGAATATTACTTTCTTTTATTAATAATACTTATATCTGTATCTTATCTTGCAACCAACAGGATAACTGTTATTGGTTAAATTAAATACTTATGTAAGTTGTATATCTACGGCTTTGTCCTGAATACTAATAAAATAGAAAAACATACAAAAAGACTCATTGGAATGGTCAATTCTTTTGATAAGAAAGCTAACTGTTGAAGAGAATTTTTTTGATAAGAGTGTTAACATTTTACGAATGGCAAAGAGCCATGACAAATGATTTGACTGGTCTAGTTTGGTTATATTGAAGTGGCATAATTGCAAAAGCAGGTGTCTACACGAATAAGATCCATTTTGTGGTCAAAATATTACGGTATAGACGGCACATTCAGCTCGAGAGGTCCTAATAAAGATTTTGCTACAAAATTTAAATGTAGAATTACCTTCATCCCCACTCGCAGGTTTGATTTCCACGGAGTCTGTACTCTGCGCTGACGATGGCCTTTTCCTGCTGCCAATCAAATTATTCTTAATATTATGTTAATGCGTTTGTTTGTTTCAAATTAAATATAGAAAACATTATTAGCATAGGTCAATGTAACCAAAATATTTTTAGATTTAATAAACACCAATTCTATTCAATGGTGGGACTTGAATATATATTTAAAATTTGTATATTTAATTTTGGACGATACAGTAGGATCAAGAAACAGCATTAAAGTAGGTACGCAATCTAAACAAGTTTGACACCAGTTAACCTTAATTGATTAGTTCGAAGGTGAATTGTTATTTATTAATACATGATTAAGGCAAAACATAGTTTTATTGATGTTCCTGGCCATTCCTACAGGACGTGACAATATTAGGGAAATTTGCACCAAACAGCCTGTTAATGTTATCGTAGTTTCACTTGTGTGAAAAGTTTGAGAGTTCCCTGCCTGATGACTTTTGCGCAGTTATATTTAACCCTTTGAACGCTTTACTTCATAAATAAAAACCGCCCAAGAGCATGTCGGGCCATGCTCAGAGTAGGGTTCCGTATAGTTACTCTTCCGTCACAATAAGCTAAACTGGAGCTTAAAGTATGGTAGATTGTTAACCAAGGGATGAACTGTGGGTGTACGTCTATTTACTATGAAGGGGAAACTTTTTGCGATAACTCAAAAACAGCTAAACTGATCATATCCGCTATAGTTTTCATTTAATATCTTTCTTAAGCTCTACTTCCAAGATTTTTTCATACATTTTGGACCTATGGTTCAAAAGTTAGAGGGAGGGGGGGACAATTTTTTTTCTTTCGGAGCAATTATCTCCGAATATATTCACTTTATCAAGAAATGTTTGTTGAAGACCCCTATTAGTTTTGAAAGACCTCTCCAACGTTATCCCACACGGTAGGGTTGAAGCAAAAAAAAAAATGTTCACCCCCACTTTACGTGTAGGGGATGTACCCTAAAAAATAATAATTTTAGATTTTATTGTACGACTTTGTCGGCTTTATTGATTTATATATCCATGCCAAATTTCAGCTTTCTAGCACTAACGACCACGGAGCATAGCCTCGGACAGACAGATAGACAGACGGACATGGCGAAACTATAAGGGTTCCTAGTTGATTACGAAACCCTAAAAACGTTACATACACGTAAAGGTCACGGGCGCAAGCGAGCTAATCGAAAGTGTGAAGGTTACTTTGACAGCGTACGCCATAACATTTATAGTCGATCATGGCGCTGTGGGCACGACTAGTAACGACGCATATACATTTTGATTGCGACCTGGCGTTAAGTTTAAAAAGCACTGCGATTAATTTATTGCGGTTTCAGAACCGCAGAAATTGTAACGTGCGGCATGTTTTATAAGCGTACGCATTTGCGAGACCGAAACCGCAAGAAGTTAGACTAAAACCGCAAGAAATTAATCGCAGTGCGTTCTAAGCCTTACTGCTCACTGCTCGAAGTAGGTTTCCACTGTCGATTTCCTTGAAAATTTGCCGCATTTCGTCGCGATTAAAACGTTAAATCCCGCACTAAGTTTCATAAAAAGACGTTCAGTAATGCAAATTTACAATACCTAGTAGTACTTACCTATTGGTATAGTCATCGTGTGGTACATGCGGCGCGTGCGGTGCGTGCGGCGGGTGCGGCGGGTGCGGCGGGTGCGGCGGGTGCGGCGCGTGCGGCGCGTGCGGCGCGCGCTCGGGCTCGTCGGCGGGGCGGTGCGGCGCGGGCGCGGGCGGCGGCGGGGACACCTCGCTGCACGCCGCTGCAGGAAGACACGCGCATTCATATCGGTTATTTCAGTCTTTTTGAAAAACTTAACGACATTTTTGAAGTGAAAACTTATATATACTTAGCGGCGCTGTGCACTTTTTGTGATGGGTAAAAAATGTTAAACTCGCGACGGGTCACGTGACCGACAGATTCGACAGATTGAAAATTCGTAAGACGGACACGTGACGTAGTCGTTGAAATTATGGATATGGAGGTTGATTTTTCTAAGAGATAAACTTTTTTTTTTTTTTTTTTTTTTAATAGCCTATTTGTGTGTCCCACTGCTGGGCAAAGGCCTCCCCTCTAGCTTTCCAATCCTCCCTGTGCTGAGCAAGGTCCCGCCAGTCCCGCTGAAACGCATCCAAGTCGTCCCGCCATCTCTTTCTCGGTCTGCCTCTGCCACGACTACACCGGGGATGCCAGCTAGTGGCTATTTTTATAAACTTTTTAATGTTAAATAATTGTATTAGTTCTGAAGTGTTACATTTTTAATGTAATATAAATTATCATGTGTATATACGATAGCGCAATAAATGAATATTGTATTTTACCACATAAATGATAGTACTTTTATACTGATAATTAAAGCAATTCGTGCACAATTATTCCCTAAATGGTTACATTCCAAAATATCAATGTCAATAAAATGCACACCGTTAATATTCAAGTTTTCACTTCTGCCGGCACTCTCAGAGTGCAACCCGTTGTTTTTTTTATAAAAGTGGTCACGTCATGAGTCATGACCGCATAATACTTATCAACATATTTTTTTTTTAAAGAAACTTCCACTTGCGCCTATTGTATTATTTCTTAGAGAAAAGCCTGAAACACAGAAACTATTAGCGCCCTTTTATAAATTGTAAACTCTTCTCTTCTTAAATTGTAATTTCGGTAATTTATACAGGCTTTCAATATAACCCAAAGAGGTCCAACTTATTATTAACCTTATTATATTATATTATTATCAACCTTAGAGATCAGTTTCAAGCTTTAGTTAAACGGGCCTGTGATATTGTCAGTATACCCACCTAAAGGATCCAACGAGTGTAGGTCGGCGTCAGAGAGCACGTGAGCCTCCGCACTTGTTCCATTCTCCACTATCTCTTCGATTATTACTGAAGAATGCGACTGCGAAATAAATGAAAATCAATTAAAATGATATTCTCAAATAAATAGTTTCTCAAACTGGGGTACACGAACTCCTAACTTCTTCGATAATTGTACCTAAAGGTTTCACTAAAAGACAGCATAAATGTCAAATACTCTTAGGACAGGAGACCTACTTAGAGCGCGTGTTAAACAATGATTTGAAAATTGAAATTAAGATAAGCTTTGCAATATTCTGTTAGTCGTATAATGTTTCATGCCTCATGGGCGGACAAGCGTTATATCTCAAAAGTACCTCTACTACTTGGTTTAAGGTGCCAGAGAGAGTAGTAAGCTACTCTTACTATTAGTACAGAACGTAAATGACAATTATAATACCTGTTGTAAGTGTAAGGTCGGCAGTTAATTATTATTGTCATAGTCGCGTCGCCGGAGGATAGCCCGTCTTCTACGTTGGGATTATTACGCAACCTGTCTATTTGTACTGTAATGCGATGGGTGCTGGAGGGACTAATACATACCTGTTGTAAGGTCAGCAAATGATTATTTTTATCGCCGTGGCCGCAGGATAGTCTGTCTTCTACGATGGGTAATGCGTTACTCAACTTGTCTATTTGTACTGTAATGCGCCTGCTGGAGGGGCTAATACATACCATTATCACGCAACTTGTCTATTAGTGCTGTACTGCGCTGGGTGCTGAAAGGGGCTAATACATACCTGTTGTAAGGTCGGCAGTTGATTATTATTGTCATTGTCGGAGGCGTGGCCGGAGGACAGCCCGTCCTCCACGATGGGCAGGTGCGTCACCACCACGCGACTTGCGTCCATTTGAACTGGAAACGGTTTAACATGTTAGTAAGCGCAATAATTTATCGCATGGCATTGGTTTGTCACAGTTATTAGATTTAAATTAAATATTAATCTAGGGATTGAGGTTCTATTCAGACACTTTATGGCCCATTCACTGAGGTTCGCGAGCGAGGTCATAATAGATAATTATAAACTTCTGGTTCAATTTTTTTTTCATCATTTAAGGTAGAAGTACTAGTGCTCGACGCTGCACTAGTCACCGACATGGGCTCTTTATTCCATGGAAATATAGGTTAAATTTGAACAACGAAGATTTTTCTGTATTCGAACTTAATCCTTGTCACTTTGACATAAAGTGCCCATGTCGAGTACTAGTGCAGCGTCGAGCACTAGTACTTTTACCTTATATAAGCTTTTATTTAAGTGGAAGTATTTTTCTTCAATAGATTATACAAATCATCAAGGTTAGTCTAAAAAAGATGAATTTGCGTTGTTTGATCATCTAGACTAGACTCTAGTCTCTCCATTATTAGATCAGCACGATGTTATAATAATTTATTTAATGCAATTATAGTTACACGGCATTACAGCATAAAAATACCAATAGGCCCGAAAACTTAAACTAACAAAATATTTCATTCCAAGAAAAACATAATAGAAAAGTAGGTACAAGATACATAGGAAGGTCAGAAAATAACAACACATCAGCATCGCATAACAGTAGTAGTATTATACACCGACTGTGGAAGGCCTATCATCCATCATCTCACATTACTTCAGGCACTCACGGTACGCGGTCGTCCATCTCCATGCAAACAAATCACAATCAGGTGCTGACGTCAGAAGCGCATTGAATAGTGTCCATCGAGGGAGCGATGAATTTCTGCGTGACACAGTGCGCGCCGCTGGCACCGCCAACAGTGGGCGCACCCGCGGTCTTAAATTAATCCTGGGAATATCCGGCACGTGCAGTCTGAGCACGCGACTCACGAGGTCTGGGCAGTCTGATTCACCACGCAGCATGCGACAAACTGTAACCAGCAAGTTGCAGTTACGCCTTACTTCTAGAGAGTTGTAACCTAGTGCTCCGAGCAAAAACTTAGTTGGATATAAAAATGGGTAAAACCCGAACACTTTCTTATATCATAAATCTAAGAAAAGCCTTTTGAATCTTCTCTAGATATATTGCATGGTCATTGGTTATTGGAGCCATTCCACGCCGAGTCGACTTGTTGTGCCGCCGCATTGCCATTAGGCCATACATCTTACTTTTTATCTCGCTGGAGGGAGGGACCACCCTCATCACTGATCTCCGGACAGAGAGAGCAAGTGGGACCCAGGTTCGCGAGCGCACAGGTCTTTTAGAGTCACCACGTCAACCAGTAGGTAGTAGGACACAGGCATCTTACCTTTCATCTCGCTCAGCTCATTCTCCATGATGATGAGCGAGAGATCACTACCCTCGTCGCTTGTCTCAGGAGACAAGGCGAGGGGAGCGCGGGTGCGGGGCGGCGGGGCGGCGGGGGACGCGGAGCCGCTCCACGCTGACCCGACCCGGAGGGCCGCGACGTTGGGCTCGCCGTAACTCTCGCGTTGTTGCTGTAAAAAGAAATGAAGATGTAAAGGATTTAAAAAATAAACAAGATTACGTTCGAATGAATGAAAATATGTATCTCTAGAGTAAGTGCTGTTGTTTCCAAGTGATAATGATATGTCGTCTGGACCTGTAGTCCTGAGAAGTTAACCGTGTCGGCGCGCTAACTGCTACCAATTTTTTATGACTGTGTTGTGTATTTACCTGTAATCCTAAGAAATTGGTGTGATTGTGCGCAGTGTGTGGTGAATCTAAGGTATCCGTGTGCGGCCACTCCGCGTCGCTTCCCTCAACTCCGTTCTCCGACGGACAGTCTTGCGTTTGACGGCGGAGCTCGTAATCTAACTCCTGTGGATGAAAATGATTTCAATACAGAATTAGATACTGCGAACTAATAGACTGGGCTTTCCCTGGATTCATAAGCCACCGGTACACAGATTTAGTTACAACTGACGACAACTTAGCAATGTGCAAGTACCAAAACATGCAGGTTCTCAAAAATGCAGGAACGTTCTCGAAAGTTTCTGGACACTTACACGATAATTTAAAGCAAGTATCCATTCAGAAAGATTCTTGTGGGAATTAAAAAAAAGTATAATTAATAATATATCACATAGGCATTAATTAGGCAGGCAGAAGGAATACCTAATAAAGCCTGTACCTACCTATCTGTTAAGGTCTAGCCATTCATTGTTAGCTAAACTTAAATATTTGGGAATATTTCCTATAGAAATTTGGCAACTTCGGAAACTTCTTCTTGGTACAGTCGAGGAAATTGATTCTTTAGCAGTTTACGGTTCACTTTACATTGGACAGCTCTTAACATAAGTATGTACATACAACCAAATTTACTTGAACCGCGAATTGCTCAAGAATCTATTTTCTCGACCGCACTACAATGCCCGTCGTCGGTCTAACAAATTCGTAACCTGTGATCTTAAATAGGTTCTAATAGGTTTTCAAACCATACCTAGAGCTGAATACATAATATAATAAGTTTAGCTATGCAGGTCCCTGCTACGATAAGTAAAAAAGTCCTGGCTGGATACAAATACTTTGCCTAAGCAGGATTTGGCCATATCATTAAAAATACTTACTTTCATAATTACAAAAATTTTCGGGTACTTCTCAGTTGACTCATATACTTTAGTCAATTCTTCGTCACGAGCTAAAAAGGAAGATACGGAACATGAGACTAACCTGAAAATAAGCAATTTCATCATTGCTATTATGTTGCGTATAGGCAGCCACGGAGGAACACCTTTATCATCTCGGAGAACTAGTAAAAGTAGTCGAATATCTTTGATCTCCCTCACTAAGAGCTTGAACGACTAAGACAGAACATAGTACTGACCTGAAAGTCAACAATATCATCGTTGCTGTTGAGCTGCGTATGTCCAATTGGACAATTAGAAGAACTCTTCAGGTATCCTGCGATGGCTCTCCAGCCACTGCAGGATACCTGAAGAATTCTTCGAGAACCTTGATCGTCTCGTTACACTCATACACGTGAATGTCTTTGCTCTCCTTCAATATGCGCTGGAGGGATTGAGACAGAACAGAACACTTACCTGAAAATTAACAATCTCGTCGTTGCTGTTCAGCTGCGCATGGCCAGCTACCGCGGGACATCTGAAGAACTCCTCGAGAACCTTCCGTGTCTCGGAGAACTCGTACAGGTAGTCGAATGCTGCTGACCCTGACGGCGGCGTCACGTCTCTGCTCTCTGTCACTATGCGCTGGAAGAAATGAGATGGGAGATAAGCAGGGTCATCAATTATTTATGTAGTTTCCATTTTAGGGTTTTCTGACTTCACCTGTTTTAATATTTCTTCAACGTTAAAAAGAAATTGATTCTATACAACACTAAGGGTGGCCTAACAGTAAAAGAGCTCATGAAAACGGGTGTGTTTTGTATAAGATATGTAAAGGACGAAAGTTTTCCCTATTCAATCATATCATAGACTATAAACTCATCAAAGTTGCAATGCATATCAAGACCTCTAACTACAAAATGCTCTGTGCCATATTCTTAGACAAAAACAGACTTTTAAACATAATTCACAAAAAAGTGTAAAAATCGGTGGGTATAAAACTAAGTGCTGGTTTAATGTCAACTAACCTGCGGAAATCCAGGCCTCGGCGACCTGACAGTCTGTTTTTGACTGCCAATGCCATATCTCCGCGGTGACCCCTCATATTCAGCTATAGGCAACTCCCCAATCACCCTTGTGACCCTCCCCTTATCTTCGTCCTCTGACATCCAAACACCAGAAGGGCTTGCATCACTCCGTTCCTCCCCGGGACTCGACTCACTCTCACTTAACTCACTTTTATTGTTCATCACATCACTGTCACCATTTTTCATATTGTCTAAAGTCCTTTTTACACTCAGATCGATCTCGTGATCACTAGCATCCGGGTCCATCCGAAGACCTAGGGACACAGAATTCAATGTCACTGAAAATAAATGAGAGAAAAAAACAATGGTAAATCATTGGGTTAAAAAAAGGGGAGAAAATTAGTAAACGTTAATTTGTTACTGAAGTAAAAGGAAAGGAAGAGAAGAAACTAGAAGTCACAAACATGAATGCATCTAAGGATAAGGACGATGATACGATTAGATGAATTAGTCTAAAGTTCTTTTAGCCATCTCAAGTAACTATTTATTTGGAACGAGCACTAATAACCCAAAAACAGATAATGTTATGTTGCTAAATAAGATACCGAATGAAAACATTCATATGACCTATTGGAGCATTAATATTTAATTAACATTTCTGCATTTGAGCGCAAGGAAACAATTGAACCAGTAGGAAGATTGAATTTACTTTGAGAATGCAGATATTTACTAATTCTTTATTTATTTATATAATAATGGCAGTAAATTAGTTGCTAATTAGTTGTTGTTACGAAAGTGTTATTCGGACGATATTTTTATTCATCGTCACATTCAAACAAAACGTAATTAGCTAATTAAAAAGTAAGTCAAAAACATTTAAAAATCGACGATAGTGTGAAAATTAACTATAGACTAAACCAAATATTACCAATTGTTTCAGTATTGACGAATGAGTTTTTGACAACATTAAAATTAACATAGGCACTTTTCATTCAAACCTAGCATTCTCAAAGCAACTCAGTATTCAAAAGAATTCCATAATCACCTTTCCAGTCCTCGTTACCGTCAAAAACGACGACCTCTCCGTCCGCAACGACCGCTATGGGGCTACTCTTAGTGCTCACGTCATTCGTTTTATGGGGGTCCAGAATTGGTGAACTGTTTTTAGGAATCCCCATCGTCTCTTCTATGATGGGTTCCCGGTCCCCGTTTGTGTATGTCGGTGACGTGTGGCGTGATATCATTTTTTTGGGCTCATTGTTTAGCCTGTGCAAGGATATCTGCAAAGAATAGTTTTAAGGCTAGTGAAGGCTTGACCCTAGTGTATTTTAAAGTTGTGTTTTAGCAACACGGTTTTATTTGTTAATTGTGTCAAAGGAGTCATTTGTTTGTTGTATATGAAATTATCAACCATTTGCACAGCAAATATTATTTACTTTTCCAATTGAAACATAAATTTGTTTTGTCCAAGATTACGATTAACCTCGAGTATTTACCTGACATGTATTCGTTTTGATTCATGTCACTGTCTTTATGGAAAACACTACACTAGCGTCAAGCTTAAATCGTAGAACATAATAAATAGCAAACCATCAGCCCAATGGTAAAATGTTAACAACAGTAACGAAACAGGCGAATCTTGGAATTCTACAATTATTAACTCTCTTCTGGAAAGCAATAAAAGATTTGTGCAGGCTATAGAGTTAAGGGTCCCAGATTCACCGTTGAATGGGAAAAAGTTTAGGCCAGGCAACGTGCAAAATGGGCTGATTGACGATGAAGACAAGACTACTCAAAATGCTGGGGGAATTCTAGTTAAACATTCTCTAAATTACTTTATTTCCTTGCAGATTCCATTAGGTAATAAAAATATTTATCATTTACAAAGTTGTCTTTAGGACATTTGCTTGTCGGTGACAGAAAAAGCATTGAGAAACTTATCACTACTTGTGGACCACAGGAATCTGATAGGAAATATAAGCCAATTGCTTTGAAATTATTTATACTAAAAGTATAAGTATTCTTAATTCACATACCTATTTATTATTATTTTATTTAACTAGTTAGATCGTCTATAAATGTGTTTATCGTTCATTAAATAGAAATAGAAAACTACTGGCGGTAATTTTCTCAGCAGACGATATAACAAGTACGAGTATAGATAAACAAAAGTATTTAACTGGCGCAGCCGGGTAGGATACAGTGGCGTAACAATACCAAAAAAGCCTGTAGCACTATGGAATAAGGGCAATGGGGGGCCTGTATTACCTCCCGGTCAAATTGAGGCCTCACTCGGGACACTGGCATTTTGCCCTCTTGGTCATCCCAGTTACGCCACTAGTAGGATAGGATAATACTCGTATATTTTTAATTTTATATTTACCTCGTTACTAAGATTATCCGAATAGTCAAGTGTGTCCTTGCCCAGAGAGCGCACCTTGTTCCGAAGGTTATGTTTCTGCGTGTTGCTGTGTCTTAGCTTCCGAACCGCTTTGGTTCGACTCTGCGAGTAGAGCTCTCGACCGCCTGCTATTTCTATTATCCTGTTAACAAAGAATATTAATTTAAGCTTTGGAAAATAAGGTTATTCAGATATGTTCCACAAAGAAAAATACCTAAATGAATTTGCATTAATTTATATATAATTATACAAATTTTAGTCATGGCCTCCCAAGTCTGAAAAGTAGAGTGACTCACTCGAATAAAAATAATAAATCAAATGAAATATTCACCAGTACATGCTATACGTAGGCACTTACTCTCATTTTAAAATGAGAGCTTAACTTCGATTATATGGGAGGGCTTTTCCCTGTAAGTAGAGACTTATGTATTCAACTCTCGTCATTACAGGGTGTAACAAAAATAGTAAAAAATTAACACCAAAAAAATTTTTTTATCTATAGGGCAGGTCGCCCAAGTCGGCCAACCCTTCATATAAAGTCCAAAAACTTTTAAGGGTCAAATTTTTTTTCTCCCTTTTCCTAATCAATGATTAGTAATCATAACACGATTGCGAATATGCCCTTAAATGGATGCCCAATATTTGTGTACATATTTAGTTACGTAAGTTGCTAGAAACAGTAGGAAAGTTGAAACTACTAAGCACTAGCATTCTTCTTCCTCCTGCCCTTATCCCACGTTATGTGGGGTCGGCACAACATGTTCTTCTCTTCCATTCTCCTCTATCTTTCGTCACATCAGCACTCACTCCTTTCTTTCTCATATCCTCTTTCACACAATCCATCCATCGTTTTTTGGGTCTACCATCCGCTCTCCGTCCATCAACATTCATTCCTAACATTCTTTTTCCTATATGGCATTCATCTCTCCTCATTAAATGCCCATACCACGCTAACCTACCACTCCTTATCTTCTCCGCTACCGGTGCTACTTTCAAACTTCCCCTTATATACTCATAGCATTCATTAACTTAAAAGTAGATACGCAAACACTACTACTGAGACAGTGCCTAAATTATTCTAGGTTTCAGTTAGCGGAATAGCAATTTGTGCATTTGTAATATGCAACGAATTTCCATCAAAGAGGTCGCCAGCTTTTGGGCACGGCGCCATACCGTGGCAAGTTAAAGCGATACCTTCCGCTCTAAAATACTCCATTCAATCGAACTATTTCGGGAACGATTATTTCGGCTCCTATTTGTCCCGAGGGGGATAAATAAATGGAAATTAGAGGAATAATTCCTTATCGGAAGACCTTTGCTGCTAAATTGTGTTACAATCATGTGATCGCTTCTTGGGTTCTGCACGATGGATAAGATAGTTATTTATCAATAATTAAAAATCGAGTTGATTTCACTATTTTTGCTGGAGAAAATCGTCAGTGTATTTCGTAATAAGTTGCTTACAAAAATACCTAAATATACTAAATATAAATTTTTCAGATAAAATGTGAAATCAAACATACGCCACTGCATTATTCGCTCACACAATTAGTAAACTGCTATAACTAAAAATAATTTGTTAATAATGCTTGACGACGCTAAAGACTAAAGGTTTGCTTCTTGTTTATTCCTTTGGATATAAGGCAGCTTTGAGACGACAGTGCTTCACATAAGATATTCCAACTGTGCAAAGTTACAAACTTGGAGTACTTTGAATGCGTTTTGCTCTAGGATGATAATGTAGATGGGACTGGCGTCTCTTTTAGTAGAGATTTTAAGCAGAGCGGAGTAGAAAAATTCTCGAGTATGTCAATATGTAAACTGTATAGTAATAATAATTCAGCTTGTAGTCTGCCCAACACAAATTGTCAGTCAGTAAGAATCAGCAAAACTATACTCATCACTTTCTTTTGGGTACTAGTACTAACGTAAGATAAAGACAGTATAATTATCTCTGTCTGTGTTCGAAATGAGAAAGTCCTGGGCCAAACTATATACTCGTATACGTACGGCTGCTGGTATAAAATATAATAATGTGCAAACCTTATTGTCAAGAAACAACGTCCACCAATTGAAATGGAAAAGTGTTGCTGTATGATATACCTGGAGTCTCTAAGTTTGGAAGCGCCCTTGGAGTTGAGTATGATCGTTGACAGTTCGAGGACACGTTGTTGATACAATGGCCTCGGTTGAGTCGGAAATGACTCACTGATAATACAGAAACCTCGTCATCGGACAAAGTACTTTCTAGCGATAACCTACCTTGTCAGCTTCTATCTAGCATGACATTTTATGGCTTAAGTAACTTACCTAGAATCTCTAAGTTTGTAGGCGCTTCCCTTGGAGTTGAGTATCACCAGTTGGCTCTCGCGCTCTTCGTCCGAGGAAACGTTGTTGATGCTGTGCTCCCGGCCCTCCAGACCGGAGTTTAACCTGTAAAGGTTAGTTTGTTAGTTAGTAAGGTTATGAATTAAGCAGTTATTTAAAGATTTGGTTTGGTCATTAGCTTTATTAATAATATATAAATATTCTTTATTGTACACCACATATTGAAAAGGAGAATACAAAGAGAACAGAAATTACAATTAGGTTATTACCAGAAAAATATTATAATTAGCAATGATAATCTTAAAATTAATTTGGTTAGGTCAATTATTTTATGAAAATGTTTTAATGATATTTAATTCACTTTATTCCTAGACTCTAGGCAATTCCGGATCCGGATATCGAACTTAACGGAAAAGCAAGAAAGAATATAACATTACTGTTCCGTCGATTGTTGCAATGTGTGGTGATTTAATGATGTACCCGTAGTGGCGGTGCATGAACTCGGCGTGGAGTCCCCCTCGTCCCGCCCCAAGCTCATGTCCCCCTACCTGTGCCGCCCCTCCCATCCCTACCGGTCGTGGCGGTGTATCCTGGGCCTGCACTTGGGGGAACAGCCGCGTGACGTCGGAGCTCGTCGTGTCCCTGTCCCCCCCTACTTGTCGTAGCGGTGCATCCTAGGACAGCACTTGGGTAGGCCTATGGAGTTATCCACGCGACCTCGGATTGAAACCTACGCGCCGCGCACTGCATACGAAAAAGACAGTAGGGGCCTGTGGAGTCCCCGGCGTCTAGCGCTGCGCTCATGTCGCCCTACCTGTGCCCCCCGTCTACCTCTACCGATTGTGGCGGTGTATCCTGGGCCTGTACTTGGGGAACAGTCGCTTGACGTCGAAGCCCGCCGTGTTCCTGTCCCCCCTACTTGTCGTAACGGTGCATCCTAGGCCAGCAACTTGGGAAGACGTAGCTCTCCATATGACCTCGGATTGATAACTACGCACCGCGAATTGCGCGGCCGGCCGGCGAGTGGAGGCCTACCCAAGTGCCGACTTTGGTAGGTCTATGGGGCCCTCCACGCGATTTCGGATTAATACCTACGCACCGCGCATTGCAAAAGGTGCAAAGAGACAATAGGTGCCTGTGGAGTCCCAGCGTCTAGCGCTGCGCTCATGTCGCCCTACCTATGCCATGACATCCTGATGCTAGCTGACGTGAATTCCCCGCACCCTCCTTACCCCTACCTGTCGTGGCGGTGCATCCTCGGCCGGCACTTGGGGAACAGCCGCGTGACGTCGGAGCCCGGCGTGGAGTCCCCCGCGTCCCGCACCGCGCTCATGTCGCCGCCAGCCTCACGCCTGCACCCGCGTTGGCACTGCAAACAACACGGTTAAGTTTAACTTTTCATCTCATAACATAAATGTGTGCTTGACACTGTCCCAATAACCGCCTTTTATGTTAAGTAATTCCAAGAGTTCAAACAAAGAATAAAAGTGATGAATGGGCTGTCAACTACTGGAACTATGTTTCAAGTACTAAAGGCCCAGTAAAATCGTGTTATCTCACTCTCAGTGAGCGTAAGCGTGAGCGAGATGGAAGTGCGTGCCCGGGCGCGTGGATATCATGTTTTTATTTAATTTAAATTTTTTGTACATTTAATTTAAAAACAAGTAATCAATACGTTCGCTCAAACATGATATTGCCGATTTTTAGAAGCAATTTTCATTTATTTAGCTTTTGTTCATAATTTATTGCAAATTTTTAAAGTTAATTTCAGACCTATGTTCGTGTTCGGGTTTATTTTTAGGGTTCGTAGCCAAATGGCTAAAAACGAAACCCTTATGGATTCGTCATGTCTGTCTGTCTGTCCGATTATTTAGATCACAATTTGACCCTATGACCGGAACCCTAAAAAGCGCTACGACTTTTTAAAAACTCAGTTTTCTGAACCTACTGCACCTGAAAACGTTTATCTTGCAATTCCTAATAATATACCTATTACCAGACTTTTAAAAAACCTTAGTCTGTGCCTCTTCTTAAAAGACGGCCTGATTTATTTATTTATTTATAGTATTTTACAAGAACGGTTTACACCAATTACACTTGCAATTTATGAATATTAATTAACACACTTATACATAAGTAACAGTCTAACAGTGTAGAAATTATTCTTCACCTCTTCACTCAATCATACTCTCACAGTAAGTGAGGCACCTGGACGCTAGTCTAGACCAGGGATCAGTAAATATATCTACTTGTAGATCGTTACTCAGAAGCCCGCTCTACGTGTTGATCATATCACACAATGGTGAGATGTGGGATGTGGCAATACTAGACTGTGTAATAAGTCGCGCTATGTATTAGAAACGTCGCTTAAGCGTGGCATGCAACATAAGTCGTCAGCCTCATAGAAAAACGCTGATACACCCCAGCCGGTTCCGTGCCATGACGTGCACGACGCTGCCAAACTACGCGGTCGATACGTATTATCGGGCCACAAAAACCGACACTATGCTAATTAAATTGATTTTTAACCCCGACGCAAAAAAGGGGGTTATAAGTTTCACGCCAATGTCCGTCTGTGTGTCTGTCTGTGGCGTCGTAGCTCTCAAACGGTGAAATATCGTTAGATATTCTTTAATATCCCAGTTAGAGGGGCGCAATTCATTTAGACGTAAAGTGCCAGGACAAGTTAAAATTACTATCACTCGATGTCGTTCAAATTAAGACAGTCGTAAACTACAATTATGTAATTTTATAATTAAATATTATAATCGCTGTTACAATAAAATGAATTGAATTGATTATTTATTTTGATTTAATTCGAATTATTGTTAGAATTACTATAGATTCAACGAGAACTAGACGTTTTTGCCCGCGAAAAACCGGGTTATGTTCATGAAGGCGGCGCACGATTGTTCATTGCGGCGAAATAAAGTTCTTCAACGGGACATCGTTTTGGTTAGTAAGTACTTACAAGGTATCATATACATGTGCTTTGTCACTTACTAACGGGCATGCAGTACGACTAGTACGAGTAAATGCTTCCAGAGTACCATCTTCCGGCCCGATTCGAAGATGCGACAACGATAACTTCTGGTTTAGATAAGCTCTCATTTAGATATCGTTTGTATGTCGTATAATTGACAGAAGCAGCTCGATTTGGGCAAGCAATGTCACTTTGACGTTAGAAATATCGTAGACAGATCTTATTGGGATCACAGCGGAATCGAAATAAACGTCAATTTTGACATGTCGTTTAGCTATCGATCTTTCCAAGAACGTGTCTTAATCATTCTTCGAATCGGGCCGTTCAGCATAGCGATTAATTTCAGATGCTCAATTATATTGCTACGTATCTTATAACACACACATTTACATTTTCACAAGACTTTAAAAACGCGTATTTAATGGCCCACCAGCTAAGGCCGCGGCTAGAGCTTTCCTAATGCACGATTTATTCGAGGCAGTTTTATTTTATCGCCAAGATATGAAAGCGTTCCATGTGGAATAAATATATTGTGTACATGTTATTACGTGGATATTCTATACTTATTGTTGGTTATGGTGTATTCGGCTTTGTTAACTGTTTAAGTAATAGTTTAAAAATGTCAGCTCGGTTATGATTATTTTTGTATGGAGCCGATAAACCGATAAATAACTATAAGGGCGCTAGCTGACGCCGACGCCTGTCGCGTGCGCATGTACGCGGGTGCTATTCATAGGTGAAATCCACCGCACGCGTCCGATTCAGTTGGCGTGGCTCATAATATTTTTTGTTAACCCGCTCGTCCGCTCCGTGCACCCGCGCCAGCTAGCGGAGGCCCTAAAGGTTTCCACGGGAGAACAGCGTGAAGGTGTTCAAAAGGTACTTTGACACCAAGCTGAGTCGAAACCTTTTCAGTGACGTTATTAAGTATTTTTGTGACATGTTTTAGTTAAGTTTTTGCTATTAAGCGTCCTGAATAAATTGTATTATATTCAATCAATCAATCATCGTTTATTGCACCATGGTAAAAAATATAAAAGTTGTTATAAAATAGTACAATCTCTCATGTACCCTAGAAGGGTATAGCAAATATTTCCTAAGTATTATTAAAATAACTTTGTACTGAATATACTTATTAAACTATAATTTTATCTGATTAATACCAAGTTATTTAACAAATGTATCGTTGAGAAAATCTGTAACTGAATAATAAGCTTTTTCTGCAACGAACGATTTCAGCTTATTCGCATATGTTTTGTTCCTGTCCTCTGCCTTTCCTTTACGGCTGCATAATGAGGGCTTTTTTGGTATATTTCTAATTTCGGCAAATTCCGGTATATTTAATATTCCTAATCTATTCTGTTCTAAAGCTCTGCAGACAAATAACTTTTCATTCGATTCTCTTTTAAAGGATTGAATGGATATCATAAGACACGAAAGAAGCGGATAATTAATTAAATTTGCATTTTATATTAAAAAAAAAAACAAAAATACTACGAAAACTTCTTAAAAAGGGTAAAAAACCAGCCAAGTGTATATCACATACGGCGCCAAACTTGACGTAGAACAACAGGTGCAGAATGACGCTTACCAACGCTTAAAAATAATTGAAGTATACAAAATGGAAGCCATCACGTATATGATCATTAAATCAGTGCGAAAGACGCAAACTACAAATCAATAAACGTGACCACATTTGAGTTTTATTTTGTGCTCTTCGGTTGCCAGTGTCCGCTTGGATGTACCAAAACGTAAGGTTACAGTTCGTGTCATCCACGATGACGCGCAGATTTGTCAAATCTAACCTTTAATAACATGACAATAAGAGTCAAGGCACGCGTCTTTGTGAATGACACGTTCTATAGCAAAATACAAAAAACTGTATTCAGAAGATACAGTGGGCGATGGAATGCCCTGCCCGAGTCTGTGTTTCCGCATGAGTACAGCAATCTGGGTCTCTTCAAGGCTAGGGTATATAGGTATCTCATAGGTAAGCGTGCTCCACCGTAGACCGCATCATCACTTACCATCAGGTGAGATCGTGGTTTTTTTTTATACTACGTCGGTGGCAAACATGCATACGGCCCGCCTGATGGTAAGCAGTCTCCGTCTCTCCAGAGGAGTTACATGCGCGTTGCCGACCGTAATACCAGCCCCCCCCCCCCCCCCCCCCCCTCTCGTTGAGCTCTGGCAACCTTACTCACCGGCAGGAACACAACACTATGAGTAGGGTCTAGTGTTATTTGGCTGCTGTTTTCTGTAAGGTGGAGGTACTTGCCCAGTTGGGCTCTGCTCTAGAACTGGAATGACATCGACTGGCTGTGCCCTACCACACAAAGCGAGATGACATTCACAATGCCCATACCTCTCTTTTGGACGTAGTTTAAGAACGTACCCGGGTACAAAATCGCTCTCTCTTGCGCAATCTTGGAATATATTGTAACAAAAGCAAATTATTCACGCAATGACGTATTCTTCCTGAATTCAATACTTCCCATGATAGATACTTGATATCAGTCCGATTTTGGTCGCACTTTTGATATTTGACAGGTAATGTAAGCAAGTAGTAGAAATATACAAGATATTGCAGATCTGTGGGTAAGACTTGGCATGAAAATATAACGTGGTCCTACTCAAAGTGTTTACCTATTTCTATTATGGTTCATGAAATATAACCCTCAGACAGACCCCTTAAACGTCCAAAAACTGACCAAAAACAAAAGCTACATAGACACCAATCACATTACCACTCCGAAATTCCATTTTAAACGTAAGCAAATAAATTAACATTCTTTTTATAGGTCTAACCTTTTAACATAATTTATTACTGGCCAAACATTTTCTCCGAGACTCTGATATTTAATTAAAAAGGAAAAACGCCGTTGCGCTTTTGTTTCTGTTGAGAATAATGTAATTTTCCATTTAGTGAGAAGGGGTCTATTCTGTAAATGGCGTCATAATTACTGCGAGAGCTGTCGACTATTCTTATGGAATACGTTAAATAACTAGGGGTGTCAGTTAGCATTTAATGTGCAAATTAAAATTTGTGAAATAATAGTAGGTAGATACTATACACAATATTGTAGAGGACGTAAAACGGCAATGAGCGATTCTTGTCTGACGATGTGAAACTGTTTCCAAAAACTTTGGCGAATAATGAGTAACTTTAACCCAAATTTTCCTACCAGCAGTGATGGGCAAAGTTTCTCAATGGGGGACCAGAAAGTTTAAGAGATTTAAGAGCGGGACCAGAATTGCAGCAAAAATGTATTTTTATTTGCTTATCTTGGGCCAATGCCATATACCAATTATTTCATA
This sequence comes from Cydia pomonella, assembly GCF_033807575.1. Lineage (NCBI taxonomy): Eukaryota > Metazoa > Arthropoda > Insecta > Lepidoptera > Tortricidae > Cydia > Cydia pomonella. Next base: position 3,852,044 of record NC_084708.1, read on the forward strand.
GGACCGGCGGCAGGCCAGATAAAATCCTTTCGCGGGCCGGAGCTGGCCCGCGGGCCGTACTTTGCCCAAAGCGTCAACTTTTGACACGCTGCGTTAAACGAAGTTAAGTGCACAATTGACAAGTTTTTAAATGATAATAATTTGTTAGAATAAAATCCGTAAGGCAATATAATCTATCAATAATATGACCTCTTTCATCTTTTTTGTGATTTTATAATGTAAATAATTTTATTAAAAATGTGAATTAAATCCTTGATTAAGTTTCGGTCTTATCATATTGTCATCATCAATGGCCACTGAATCCCTGACGAATGATTGTTGCAACGCTGTCTCAAGAGCGGTTGAGACGGCCAATGCATTTCCGCTTCTGACAATACAAGCCTATCGTTGCACGGCACTTCTTGCCGCATAAGTCGCATGTATGTGTATTGTAAGGTAACATTTGGCATTTTACAGATTTATAATCAAACATTAATAATATTTTATTTAATAAGAGATAGTCAATTGACTCTTTGGACAAGTCACGTGGTCTGTCACGTGACTTGTCCAGCGGATCGACTGAGGGGGTAGATAGACGGGAACAGCCGCCTTTAAAAACACAAGCGAGTACCTGAGCAAGGCATTCTGTTGTTAACCTCGGAATGAGACGGATGTCTTGGGAAATACTGTTCCTAGTACCGATTAAGTTAAATAAGGATTGATGGATACAACTATGATTGTAAAACTATAATTAAAGGAATGTCGGAAAATACATGATTGATATAAATTTGATGTGTTGTTTTTATCCTGACCAAGCGACCTCAATAGCATGTTGTGCCTCTGGATATGAGACCACGCCACCAGCGCGACGCCTGTTCCTTTTAAACCTCATGTTTTCTAGCCACACGTCATCGTGCTTCTTCACTCCCACGCATAGGGCTCTACGCCACTCGGGTCTCATTGCAGTACGTTCTTCCCAGTCGCCGGTACCAATACCAAAGTATTCCATGTCGCTAAATTAGATATGCACGAATGTATACGTACTATATTATTATATAAGTAGTAAGGTACCACAGAAGTACTAACATTTTACGCCCTACCCGGGTGTTATGTACTGACTACTTTCAACAAACATCTTCTGTAATGACTTTTAATGTTAAATAAATGAAAAAATTAAATGAAGTTGCCGCTTTCCGGCTGCGTCGAATAGAAAATTATATATATATATAAACCTCGGGCAGTATAAGAAATTTTCATACCACATGTTTGTTTTGAGTGTTAGCGTAGCGTAGCGCTACGAGCGGAGGCGCTCCACAGCGTTCGCAACCCCGTTACGAACAAAGAAAAACCTTAGCCATATTTCGTTACGAAACTTGGTTACGTAAGACAGATGCGCCAGTATTCAGATTCAGATACTTCATGGAAATTTAAATCATTATGCAATAGACTGGCCTTTGTTTTTGTGCCAATACCATAGATTCAAATTTGATTGCCAATTTTTCTTGTAAGATGGGTCGCTAGAGGTTAACTCCTAACCTGAGTTCCTGTATATGTTTAAACCCCGACGAAAAAAGTGTTCTAAGTTCAATAAATAATAATTATTATAAGGACATTCTTACACTTTACTAAGTCTCACGCTAAGCCAAGAAAGCTTGTGTTGTGGGTACTAAGAGAACGATATATATAATATACAAATACTTATATACATAGGAAACATCCATGACTCAGGAACAAATATCTGTGCTCATCACACAAATAAATGCCCTTACTGGGATTCGAACCCAGGTCCATCGGCTTCATAGGCAGGGTCACTACCCACTAGGCCATACCGGTCGTCGTTTTGTTTGACGCCAATGTACGTCTACTGGCAACGTAGCTCTCAAATGGATGGACCGATTTCGATGCGGTTTTTTTACGTGAAATCGAGTTCCCTTGCGGCAGCTGTTTGATAAAAATCAATCCAGCAGTTTGAATAGGTTAGCTCTTTTACAGAATGTCGTAAGGCATTTTATTTTTATTTTTACATGCTTTTGTTTAACTTGCCCTGTTAGTATGTTATTGTGGGTGAAAATTTGACCCATGTCCCGATTTCCGATTGAGCTGAAATTTTGCATAGGAACATACAATATTGTAAATCGGATGACAATGCAATATTATGATGACGTGGAGCTGATCTGATGATGGAGACAGGAAGTGACTATGGAAACTACTTGTGTTTGGGGTTGTCAGAATTGTCTCAATGAGTATTGGTTGCCTGTGGAAAGAAAAGTACAGTAAGCGTTAAAAGCGATGAACCAAAAATGTTTTTTTTTTGCCATAAACTTATTTAAACATTTAATTTTGCAGTTATGATGGAGGTGACAGCCCTGTTCACGTCTATCTGACGAACCAAAGGCTTCGCGCCAATTAGCACGCATTAATTGAAATTAGATCTTGTTACGCTCAACTTAAGTGTCCATTTCGATTGCTAGCAGTATGAAAGGAGGTGATAATGAAATTTGCAAGTGACGAAGACTGTTTGATTAAATTTCGGGCCAGGAATCGGTTTTAATGGCTTAGAATCAGGGCCACTAGAAATTTTAAGTAAATACTTAATTGTGAACTAATAAATCTTATACTTTTAAACGAGCAATTCTTGTATATAATACAGGGTGTTTATTTAGTCACCTGCAATAATTTACGGGGTGGATATATAGGTCATACTGAGCAACTTTTACTATGGGACCAACCCCGAAATATATATATTTATATATTTCGGGGAGCTCGTAAACGGCTCTAACGAGATATTCGGGTGCGAAAAATCGATCTAGCTATATAGTCTTTATTTCTAAGAAAACGCGCATTTTTTTAGTTTTTTTATGTTTTCTCCCAGATTTTATAAGGTAATTCCTGTAATTACTTTGGGTTCCTATAATCACGCTGGTAGTCAAACGGCAAGGTGTGTGGGTTCCGAACTGTACAGCTCCCACTAGTTTGACACTTACATACCTATTCGCTAGCGTGTGCGTAACTTACCTGACATGCTACGCATCTCGCTCGTGCCTGCATATTAGTGCGAGCGCGATGTATAGAAAGTAAGTTACGGAGACGTTAGCGAATATGTCAATTTGACCCTGCTGAGGCAGTCGTATCAATTGTTCGAAATTTTCGAACAATTAATACTTATTTGTTTCGGAGTCTGATCAAAGGAGTTTTTTAGTCATAAATAATGGATAAATACTACTGGTGGACTAAGTCCCACGGTAAGCGCAAGAAAGATAAAAAAGATAAAAAGATACAGAAGGCTTGTATTGTGGGTACTCAGACAACGATATATATAATACACAAATACTTAGATACATAGAAAACATCCATGACTCAGGAACAAATATCTGTGTTTATCATACAAATAAATGCCCTTACCGGTATTCGAACCCAGGACCATCGGCTTCATAGGTAGGCTTACTACCCACTAGGCTAGACCGGTCGTCAAAATACTAGTAGTTAGAATTACGAAATATCTTATACCTTTAAACGAGCAATTCTTGTATATATATAAATATATATATTTCTGTGATCTCGGAAACGGCTCTAACGATTTCGCTGATATTTGGTATATGGGGGTTTTTGGGGGTATACAATCTATCTAGATTAGTCTTATGTTTGGGAAAACGCGTGTTTTCGAGTTTTCATGCGTTTTTCTTTCGACGCAGAATATGGTCGCTAATTTCGTGTTGCCGGCCACTGTCCGTCTGGTCCAGCGGGTTAAGACGCGGACTGCTAAACGAGTGTTACGGGTTCGAATCTCGCCCGGTGACTAACTTTTTTTTTTATATGTTCAAGTTTATATATATTTTTTTTTAATTTTTATTGTTTTAGACAAGTTTAATTTAGTAAAAAAATGTAGTTAAGATTATCACCTATAGACCACCATATTATTATTACAATAAATAGTTATAACCGAGCAAAGCTTGGTCGCCCAGGTACTTACAATATATGTATATATCACCAGGGGTCGGACAAAAAGTGCGGATGACGTAAAAATGACGTAATCTTACACACAGGATGATGTTTGAGTTTGTATTTAAACTTCCGTGTGACATGTAGTATCAAAGTAGTATTAATGAAGTAACAAAATAAACGTAAATAAATCCATGGAATTAATAATACAGGTGGTAGGGTGATGTAGTGAATAAAATAAATTTCACGAAACTTGTTACCATAAGGTATAATTATTTGTTATTAGTTAGAACAAGTCTGTGGGATCCTCAGATAAATAGGTTTAATAGTCAAAAGTGGGAACAGTAGGTAAGATTAGCAGTATACGTGTTTGTCACGTACCTCCAAAAACGGAAAATTGCCACAATATTCGAGTAAAGATGACATGACATTTTAGAGCGTTTTCTTATACATTAGTAAATATAAATTTTAGCTAAATATAACCGTGAAGATACAATAGCTAAACAGTAACGAAGTCAATTTATTGTTCATCTGATTGACAATGTGTCAGTCAAAAACGTACTTACTCATTTCAAGTGGCGATATCGTTTAATAAAGAGGTTGATAAATGATAAGTGATAATTGTTTATGAAAATCAAAAATACTATGTATTTGAAATCATCCTATAAGTGGTTTGACGTCATGCGCACTTTTTGTCCGACCCCTGTATATCACCATTTATTCTACGGTGACAAAAACTATTGGAAAAGGAATTGGAATTAATACTGATAAGTCATACGGCTCAATTCGAACAATGCTTTTTCAACGATGAACGTCACTTTTGACACTGAAAGATCGGTATCGTATCGCTGTGACATCTCATAACCATTGTTCGAATTGGGCCGCTAGTTGCAGTTGATCAAACGACATGTTCCACTGTTAATGAGCATCGTAATGACGTATCTGCTCGTTAGTCGCCGTGATAGATAATGAGATACGACACATTCGCTAATTGCTGCAGCTGCCGCATGCGGGGCTAGATGGATTCAATAAAAAACTAACAGAAATACATTTTTCTTCTACTTTTTCCCCCATTATTTTTGTTACACCTAATATAAATAAATAAAATATATTTATCGCCCTTAATCCCGGATCTCCATCTCCTACGAAACCCCCCGTCCTTTTATGTAACTATTTATTTACAACCCCCTGATGTCGTCTCGCATCATTAGCGCGTTCCGGCGACGTCGACGTATTCAAAACTTGTACAGACGTTTGGAAATATTCAGTCGATAAGATCAGATAAGATTTCGTTTGGAAATATTCAGTCGATAAGATATGTGAAATAAACGAAATTGAAATATAGGTTATACATTGAAAGACGATGGCGTTGAGCGCGCGCTAGTAAACTGATATTTAGACATAGACATAGAATTTTTTTTATCTAACACCACATTGAAAAATGTTTACAGGCAATGCTACAAAACATTAAAAGCCTTAAAATGAAACTTAATTAGGCACAAATTTATGTTTACATTTGATATTTATTCAGGTACATTACAATTACAGCTAGGGGCGCCAATGAGCTGTACAATGAAATATGTAATAATAAAGGTAAAGTAATAAAATTATATGATGAATATGACAATTATAGATAACACAAAAACGTAAATAATCTTTATAAAGTTTATAATGTTTGTTGGCAAACAAGTCGCAGTCAGGTGCGGAAAGTAAGAAATTGTTGAGAAGTGTCCGGGAGCAGAGGATTGGAGAGTACTGGTGTGGCAGAAGCAGAATAGCAATATGGCTTACCGCATCACCATGCTGAGTCAGCGCCTTTTCTGTGCCACGACACATGGCGTATTAATTATGTATTTTTTTTTTATTAAGTTAAGTTTTCCATGTTTTTAATTTCCATTTTTTTTGTGTTGTTCTGATGTTAATGCCATGTATGTTGTGGGTATGAATAAAGAATTTATCTATCTATCTTTATGTATTGTGTAAAAGCTTTCATTCGCTAGGAAGGCAATGACTACGTAAGTAATTGTCGGGAACATATAAGGTAGTCGAGTCGGTCGTCTTCGCCACCAAGTCCGACTCTCCTCTTGATATTCGAGATGCAGCAGATATTAAGTTGACATTACGCCTTATCTCTAGCGAGTTAAAGCCTAGCATACCCAGTAAAAATTGGTTGGTTTAAAAAGAGGTAATATCTGTAAATTTTATATACAAGAAAACGAGAAAAGCTTTCTGTAGCTTTTCTAGGAGCAAGGTGTAAGATTTTTCATGAGAGGTCCAGATTACAGAGCCCAATTTTATTTTACTCCTAATTAATGCAATATAAATAATAGCTGAATTTGGGGTCAATACAGTAATGATGTGACACAATATCAGACAGTTTTATAACTACATATCGCTGAGGGACATGATTGGCTATCGCTTCTTACCCACACTATTTAATATAATAAGCTTTTATTTCAAGTATCCTGTTAGATGTATATTTTGAGAGTTAAATAGGAGCCACGTCACATTCGAACTAGAATTTCTCGTTCTTCTCCAAGTCGTGAGATAAAGCTCTCAGATCTTTATAGCCTAGATAGCCCTTTTGGTTTATGCAAGTATTTAGATACAAGCCATTGATGTCGTTTCGCATCATTAGCGCGTTCCGGCGGCGTTAACGTCTGCTCATCGGCTATTCAAACAGATATACGAAGATAGATAGACGTTTGAAAATATCCAGTGGTTATACTGCGAAGGCGTAAATCACTCCACGCCGCGCAGCCTGCATCAGATCTGGTGTCGCAATAAAAATAATTCTAAAGCAAGTATACAATGCATCGCAGCATTCGCGGCTGGTTGCAGAAACAATGACATAAATGCTGACCGATTAGTATATATAATATGTCCAATCGGCAACGTTTAGGCACGTTTGGTATACCTACACAAGGGTTTTATTGAATTGTACGTCATTCATTTTGATTTATATGAGTTTTAACGAATAATTTTAGTTTACCTAAAAATATAAATGAATTATGTATGTATGAAATCTAGATTAGGAATATTCTGTATTTTGCTAAGCCCTATCCGGGTCCTAGTAGATATGTATGTACCTATTAAGTTGCATTTGTCTACTGTAATCTACTTTGGTTGCAAATAAATATTGAATTGAATTGAATTGAATTATACAGCGAACCTTCTGTACGTAGTATTATTATTTATTCTGCGGTTATCCTTTGAAAGATGGAGGCGTTGAAGGCGCGCTAATGACACTCAACATCAGAACTAAATAATTGGATTGAAGGATATGACCGGCTGTAGCTTATCCGCACTATTTTACAAGCTTATATTTAACTTGTCTTGTAAAACAGTTATGTTTGCCTGGATTATGGAAGTTAAATTAGAACAAGTTCGTCACATACGACAGGCTCAAATTTAGACCGTGTTCATTCGAATTCAAATTCCTCATTGTAATGTAATGTAAATGATTGTTGGCTTTGCGTTCGGTCGATGTTGTCATTTTTGTCGTGAGATAAAGCTTCAAAACTTAATTCGAAACTTAAAAATATAATCATACTAGTCATACTCATAGTTTATTGATAATTTAAATTACAGTTGGGGCTAAGATGGTCGGCTCTTTATCATTTGTCACCATGTCTGTCACGTTCTAACAAGTATGTAAGTGCGAAAGTGATGCATGACATGACAGGTGATAAAAATGCGACCATGATACCTCTGCAGGTCAGGCTTACATGACTAATATAAGTTACAGGTAGATAAAATAAGATTCATAAATTGCAGAAATCAACGAGAGGGGGGGGGGATGCTAGGGTCGGCAACGCACATGTAGCTCCTCTGGAGTTGCAGGCGTACATAGGCTACGGAGACTGCTTACCATCAGGCGGGCCGTATGCTTGTTTGCCACCGACGTAGTATAATTTTTTTTTTATAGCAATAAGTTCAATTAACAACTTATATTAATTAAGTTATTATAGTTCGTGTCATCAACGATGACGCGCAGATTTGTCAAATCTAACCTTTATAAACATGGCAATACGAGTCACGCGTCGTCGCGAATGATACGATCTATACAAAACAACCCAAGCCCATGTCTTTTTACTATTGTGCAACTATTTAGTTGGGTATAACTCCTTGATGTCGTTTACATCATTAGCGCGTTCCGGCGGCGTCTCGTCAGCTATTCAAACGGAGTAGCGTAAGGACGAATATAGAGATCTGAAAATATTCAGTCGATAAAATGTAGGTTATACAAGGTGCCCGTGACCATTGCGAGAGATTTTAACAGTGCAATCCTCATGGCAACAGAAGGAAAAAATGTTATATGAGTTTTTTTGAAATTCGCCAAAAAATTTTTTTTCTTTTTTTAGTTTTTTTTTCCCATTTTTTTGAACACTCCTGTACATAAAACGTCATTTTTATTGATAAACACAACCTAAAATTAACTAAAAAGTTTTTTTTTATTTGGGGGTAGCCTCTATAATACATTTTTTAATTTTTCGATTTTAATCAATAGGTATGTCCAGACTATACCTCAAAGTGGCAATACCGCAGTCAAAAATGTGTTTTGTTACGACTTATGACGAAATAATGATTTCGAAAAACATTTAATTATCTCTGAAACTAGGCCTAATCGAGAAAATTGTATACGACATTTTAGTTTCTAAATATTACCAGGAATGCTTAGTTAAAATGCCTCGCAATGCTCACGGGCACCTTGTATATTTACAGACGGCTACGTTGAACGCGCGCTAATGATGTGACATAACATCATATAGGATCATTTTAGTCATAAATAGTTATAAAATCATGGCATCAGATTTCATTTTTTCAAACACTCTTTTGTCAGGAAAAGTTCTGTCTGTTGATGAAAGACGTTGTTGGTATACGTATTTACCATCGCAAAAATTGTTATGCATATCTATCAAGGTTGCCAGGACCATTTAAATAGCTTACGCGTACTTAGATATGTTTTTTTTTAACAAGTGTGTGTATTTGCCTATTAAAACGAGAGCACACTTAGTATACACTAATCCTAACAATTCACATTTTTTTGTTCTGTGCAAAATTTTCCCGACTAATGTTTGCACACCACCCTAGTTTCCGTGACCCTTAGCTAATTGCCAACACAAAAGTTCACATTTAAAGGTCAAAAATGGAAAAGGTCGTGGCGTCGTATTTTGTAACTTCAAACAAAGCAGAAAACTCGAAAGAAAGAATTATTGTTTTAGATTTCTTTAACGTTAACTGATGACGAAGAAGGTTATTTGGGCAGATTTGTATTTTGTTGTCTGTTTTTTTACGTCAGAATTCGATATTTGCCGAATACTTAGATAGAGTTCCCTATTCTGTACAATGATAACCCGACATAACATTTTCATGTAAAATGTTGCCAAGACGCCATAAGTTTCGCACTCTCAAAAAATTATCAGATCTCTGTAGAGCCAAGCTTCTAACTCTACAAGCCCCAACTTCACAAACTTTACACCTAACCTAACTTGACCTACGTTCGCCCAATTTATGTATTCATCATAATATGAGGGCCACTCACCGAGACATTCGTCAAGGTCATATCAAAACCAATACAAATTATTAAATTAGAATCGACCTCCCGGTATAAAATAACGGGAAACGGTACCAAACCTCCTAAACACCGGACCTGTTTTACCGTGTAGGTTTGGTACCTACACTACACGGTGTAGGTACCTTAAGTAAGTAAGTCTGTATAATAATATGTATGTAGATACATATTATTATACAGACTTAAATAAATATTAGTTCGTATAAATTATTTATGTATGAGTATTGATCACGATGTACGGTCATTACGTACGTCAACGGGTGACAGTCAAATTGTATGTTTTGTCATGAAAAAGACTAGGAGCCAATTCGAACATTAAAAGATTTAACTTGTGTACAAATTACAATGATGATTTAAATGACGTAGAAAATACAAACTTAATTTACTTAATTGACTGTCGAATCGAGTGTTTGCTACTAGGCCTGCCTGAATAATAGTTGTTTTACAAGTGGGCAATATTGATATCCGAGCAAGCGAAAGATTCCAAAACTGAATCATGAGAGCATAGCGAGTTTCGTTAAGTGGAATCTTGAGTATTGCGTGGGTTTCAAGGCACGAGGGTCACAAAAACTTTGCTACAGAGTGAAACACAATATATTTCAAAGGATGCTATTTTTTCAAAATCATGCAAAAGTCAATTCTATCAGCAACTCAAGTGGATGTATGAAATTTTCCGTAACTCAATAGGAATTTTCATACATTTTTTTGTCTTAAATTTGGGTTTCGTGTTTATTCCGGCCTGAATAAGGAGCTTTTCAAACCTATATGTTCATTTTCAGTTGTTCCGATTGTTAAAGTACGAATAGACCTCAACAGTTTGAAATGTTTCTTTGTGTTGAGTTTATATTTGTGTTGTTTGCTTGACGTCTAATTATTTTATATATTTCGGTTAATTAGTGTATCTGCGAAGTGTAAATTTGTCTTTGTCTTAATATATACTCTGGCAAACTTACTTTGTCAGTAGAAATAAGCGCGAAATTCAAATTGTGTATGGAAGTCCGACTTTTCGTGCATACATTTTCATTCCGCCTTCTTCTTCGACTCAGCTGGTATTTCCTCTTAACAGTTGAATTTGAGCTTGATTTATTTAACACTAACCTATTAACGCAAGAAAATAAAGCTCCCTTCAAGAACGAGCAGGAAAATTATGGGCTCAAGGATTTATAAAACGATACAATTACAATAAACTTGAACAAAAGTTCAAGTACTTTTAATTACTGGAGTTTGGGCACGTGCATTAATTTATACGTTCATATAATGTTTGACACGTATTCGGTTAAGTTATTAACAAGGAAAGGTACCCAACTGTCCGGTTCCGATTTGATTCATATTTATATATGTTATAGAGTAGTCTAAAATAACGGTCACGTATTTTTTTTTAGCTGTCCAAACTCAACCTATTGGGATAAATTGTCCTCCAAAGTACTAAAAAGTTACTAAATCTTCTAACTCCTATAGAAAGTGATGCTCCAGCAACTTGCTAGTTAATGGCTTGTTTATATGTTTATGGTTTGAGTATATGTTTGAAAGCAGCAAAAAATAATGAGCACGTGTTTTGTTATATCTGCTTAAACTCATTTTTTCCTAAAAAAATCGACATTCGAAGTTTTATAATATCTTATCGCTAAAGTTACACATACAGACGGGTGTTTTTTTAGGAAAACTTGAGTTTAAGCAGATATAACAAAACACGTGTACATTATTTATTCCTGTTCTCAAACATATACTCAAACAAGCCATTAACTAGCAAGTTGCTCGAGCATCACTTTCTATAGGAGTTAGAAAATTTAGTAACTTTTTAGTACTTTGGAGGACAATTTCTCCCAATAGGTTGAGTTTGGGCAGCTAAAAAAAATACCTGTCCGTTATTTTAGACTACTCTATAACATATATAAATATAAATCAAATCGGAACCGGACAGTTGGGTACCTTTCCTGGTAAGTTTATAAGACTACCCTTTGTGAATAAAAGGATATATAGACAACGAGAACATCTTAAAACTATGACCTAAAAATAATTCCCGGACCCTTTAAACTACATCCAAAAGAGAGGTATGGGCACTGTGAATGTCATCTCGCTGTGTGGCAGGGCACAGCACAGCGGTTGTCATTCCAGATTTAGAGCAGAGCCCAACTGGGGAAGTACCTCCACCTTACAGAAAACCGCAGCCAAATAACACTAGACCCTACTCATAGTGTTGTGTTCCTGCCGGTGAATACGAGTAAGCCAGAGCTCAACGAGGGTGCGGAGTGTTAGGGTCGGCAACGGGCGTGTAACTCCTCAGGTTTTGCAGGCGTACATAGGCTACGGAGACTGCTTACCATCAGGCGGGCCCTATGCTTGTTTGGCACCGACGTAGTGTAGAAAAAAAAACAATTTCGCAGAGTTTAGGGGAGCTTGGAGGATTTAACAACTGGAGACGCCTTGTCTGTAATTTTCTGTACAAAACAGTCTGCCGATTTTTGCGGAGGAGGGGCACGTCAAATGTATGGCTTTTTGTATGTAAATGACATGCGACATGACATATTTACGTATATACATATGACAGATTGAGGGCGTACATTGAATCTAGAACGAAGCGAAGGATTGTAGAAATAATAAAATCCTGAGAGAGCGTATTGAGGGATTAAATTGTTTACGCTCGAAGAGGAAATATTTTTTACACCGCCCCCCCCCCCCCAACCAAGGACTAAGTCGAACTAAAGTTTCCAATATTTTTTGTATTTATATATTAGCTTTTGTTATTTACGTACCTTTTTTCAACATTCCTTCTGCGTTACACCTGGAACAAAATAAAAATGTGCATTAATAATGTGACTCTGGCATATATGTCGCAGCCAACGGGTTAAATTAGTCAGCCAATTAGTTGGTTGAAGAACAACCAGCCAAGTCATTGCAACCCCAAGGAACATAAGAATACGCAAGAATCTTTACACGTTATGGTGCCGCAGGTTCAGAGAACAGAGTTAAGTTTTAGAAAAATCGTACCGTTTTTATTAAAATCACAATACGGTTGCCAAAAATTTCATTAGCAATCTTGAGGCTTGTCTCTAGTGACTTCATCGATTCGAATCCAGATTTTTTGATTATCGCTCGATAGAAAAAAAATCATGAACATAGATCTTTTTTTATTTATTTATTAAAAAACTGATCAGCGATTGGCTCTAGTCACACCTGATGGAAAGTGAAGACAGAGCCTAAGATGGAGCTCACCGGTTCAGTAGTAGCCTATTCACTCTTGCTTTAAAGAGACCGAGGTCATATTTATCAGGGAATACAGATGGCGGGAGCTCATTCCATGCTTTAGCCGTCCGTACCAACAAAGAGGAGGCAAACCGATTCGTGCGAACAAATGGAACGTTTACTACGAACGGGTGCATTCGCTCCCCACGCCTGGATGTCCGATGATGGAAAGGGGAAGGTGGGATCAGGTCGTGCAGTTCCTGTGCGCATTACCCGAAATGTATCCGATAGAACACCGATAGGCTAGCGACTCGACGGCGATGCTCAAGGCTCTGTAATTTTGACTTGATAGACGGGTCATCGCCAAAGAGTCTATGAGCCCGGCGTTCTATCGAATCCAGGGCCGCCAGCTGATATTTGCCGTCCCATAGGTGGCAGCAGTTATCTAAAATGCACTTAATTTTTTTAACGATATGCATGAAAGCTAAAGGTTATTATTATAGCTATGCTATTGTAGGAGTAAAGTTTCACTTACATCTTTTTAATCTTAGCTTAGGTTAGTGTAATATATTTTAATTAATAATAATTTAAATTGTAACTTTTTTTGAAGTGAAAGCTTTGCATTTGTTGTGATGGAGAAAATATGTTAAACTCGCGTCAGGTGTCACGTGACCGTCAGATTGAAAATTCGTAAGACGGACACGTGACATCATGGTGACGTGCAAATTGAATGTCATCGAAGCCTGGTTACTTTTGAAAAATCGTGTCTCATTCAAGTGTGACATAAATATTCTTCATAATCAAAGTGCTGTCATAACGGTTAAAGAGGTTTAATCTTTGTTAATTGTGTTGTATTGTATCTTTGTGTTGTTGGGTGTCTATGATTGTAGCTACTCAAATTTTTCCTTACCAAAAAGTTAAATAAAAGAAAAGAAGCGTGATTGCTTTACTTAATATGATGGTGAACGATTCATTATCATTTACAGACTGTGTAGGTTGTAGTCCTGCTCACGATTCATGAATTACTCTGTATATGTTATACATACATATATTAATACTAAAAATCACATTTCAAAACACACTCAAATTTATTTACGTGGATAAAATAGAGAATTATCTCTTTTTATAAAACTACTGAATTTCTCCAAAATTTCAAAAATGCACAACGTTAATATTTAAGTTTTCACTTCTGCCAGCAATCCCGGAGTGCAACCCGTTGTTTTTTTTTTTAATGTATGAGAATACCCTCTAAAAATGTGCAATTAGATTTTTGAGGGATTACTTTACTCATCAATTACATTTTTGTTCCTTACAACAAATTAAAATTCAAAGGCATGATATCCGCGGTCTTGAGCACGCACATCTCTCTCGCTTATGCTTACGCAGAGAGAGTGAGAGAAGAACACGAGCCTACGACGGGGCCTTCAAGGATAAGGAACTGTGTCACTCAACTGCAAATAAAAGCGTATTTCTATTCCGTTTGCGTTTGAAATTCTTTCATATGCCGCGCTTTGCAAATTTGGCCGGATTTCACACTCCACTAAACGTTGAATTTGTGATCATAAATATTGTATACACGCAGACTTGTGCAGTAGACCCGCAGTTGTGTAAATTTATTCGACAGCGACGTGACGTACGCGTTTGCGTTAAGTCTCATTTTGTATGGGATTTTGAGTTTCCAAAACGTCCCGCTTGGCGCGCTGTTTCTAAATCGCATACAAAATGTAACGCAAACGCGTACGTCACGTCACGCTATCGAATAAATGTACACTAGGGGTTCTGTTGTATTGGATGTTAGGCTGGTAACACAACGATAAATTGTAAAGATTATGTCGCGGATAAGTAGCAATTGTGTAATGTTCGCACTTAGTAGATTACTGTATAGGTGGGTCAAAATTCTTTTCGTTGACTTGTTCTGACCGCTCTGTCAAGCTTGTATGGCTCATTTGAATTGGTACATTTTACCTAACATCAAATGAAGTAGTTCTGTTTTTTAATATGTAGGTAGTGATGAAATGGTAATAACAAATACAAGTTTTCCAACTCAAAAGCCCTTGGGATCATTGAATAGTACATGAAAATCGATTAAAAAACTTTTTTCAGTTGTTGTAATTTGCGCTGTACTGTATATTATACACACAATGATCCGAAGGGCTTTCGAGGTGGAAAACTTGGATTTGTCATTACTATTTCATCACTACCAATATATATGAATAAATAACCGGCCAAGAGCATGTCGGGCCACGCTCAGTGTAGGGTTCCGTAGTTACTCTTCCGTCACAATAAGCTAAACTGGAGCTTAAAATATAGTAAATTGTTAACCAAGGGATGAAACGGTACCTTTCACCCGAGTTAAACATATAGGCAAATTTGCATAATCAGTACCTAATTAAAGTAAGTCTATGAAGGGAAAACTTTTTGCGATAACTCAAAAACAGCTAAACTGATCATGTCCGTTATAGTTTTCATTTAATGTCTTTCTTAAGCTCTACTTCCACGATTTTTTTCATATTTTTTGGACCTATGGTTCAAAAGTTAGAGGGGGGGGACACATTTTTTTTTCTTTCGGAGCGATTATCTCCGAATATATTCACTTTATCAAAAAATGTTTCTTGAAAACCTCTATTAGTTTTGAAAGACCTTTCCAACGATACCCCACACTCTAGGGTTGAAGCGAAAAAAAATTTCACCCCCACTTTACGTGTAGGGGATGTACCCTAAAAAAATTAAATTTTAATATTTTATTATACGACTTTGTCGGCTTTATTGATTTATATATCCATGCCCAATTTCAGCTTTCTAGCACTAACGACCACGGAGCAAAGTCTCGGACAGGCAGACAGACAGACGGA
The DNA here is from genome assembly GCF_033807575.1 of Cydia pomonella. Lineage (NCBI taxonomy): Eukaryota > Metazoa > Arthropoda > Insecta > Lepidoptera > Tortricidae > Cydia > Cydia pomonella. The sequence goes on from NC_084708.1 coordinate 3,867,572, forward strand.
CATGGCGAAACTATAAGGGTTCCTAGTTGACTACGGAACCCTAAAAACAGGACTACCTCATTAGATGTAAGGCAACACCTTTTTTCTGGTATGATTTCCATGTAATAGTATTTTTGTCTTTAATCAAATAAATAAATAAATGTCGCGTGCTATTGGATGTTTTTTTATTAAACTAAATTTAACCTATCATACAAAAAGCTCCACTCCGTCACAAGTGGCTACTTGACAGTTTTTTGTAAATAATGTCAAACGATCTTGATTTTCCTGAGGATCAAATGTCTATATAGGACTCATGGCATTTAAGCAATGCAAAGGTCAGAAATGAGAGTTAAAGTCTGACGCTCGCACTCGACGATTGAAACGCCTCTAACAAAATGATAATGTGATGTGACGTCACATCACATAAGTCTGTCCTAAATGTATGGAAGATAAAGGAAATCGCAATTTTGAGCCTGTAATATTACGTTTATGTGTATAGTTGTGATACAATTTATTTTTCAATAAAATGTAAGGAATCGAATGGTACCATTTTCTTTTCTATTTTTGAAAGTAAAAAAAAAATATTTTTTTGAGTATCTGGAGCCTTGTAATTTTTTATAATCTCAATATATTTTTTTAATTCCACTTTTTTATAATGGATGGCTCATTTTCTATCCATTTAACTAAATTTTGTTATAATATTCAACATGTGCCAAGTACCCAATTTAAGGGTACAAAAAACAAGACAACGAAAATAATTTAATTATAATTTTCGTGAAAGTTCCTCAGTGTGACCTATAATATTCACATCGTAAAATATTGCAGATTATTATAGAAACATCTATATAAAAATGACATGGGGATCATCATTTGATGCCAGAGGTATAATTATTCATGTTTTTGACAGCTCACACAATGACAAGAAACAAAAACAAAGAATATATTTAATTTCAATTCCGTCATCTTTGATATTTCAAATTAACCAGTTTGATAAAAAGATCACTCAAGGAAAAACAACCAAAAATCTTTTCCTTCACAATTTAGGGGCTCAGACTTGTTGCGACTTGTTTCTTAAATAACATTTGAGATAAAGGGTGGTAATGAGGCCTCAAGTTTGCCTGAGGGGTGGAATGAATAAATAAAAAGTATGTTTTGGCATGGGGTTGCTTGGCGTATGATTTTATGATGGTAATGCTATATTTCAATTAAATTTATGTATTTTGGAAGAATAGGGAGCTCCTCTAAGCTGGATGCGATGTCCAATATAATTGGCGAGATGAACGCCAGACTCCACTGGCTTTGTCACCTAGAAAGGATGGAAGAGGATCGTGCTGTGAGAAGAGCGTATGCGGGGCACCCGGGTGGGAAACGTCCGTCTGGGCGTCCAAGATACTCGTACCGCTGGAGTAACGACGCCCTAAAATACCTGCCTTTGGAATACTGGCGTGAAGTGACACAGAATAGGGCAGAGTGGCGTTCTCTTGTGCCGAGGCCAAGATCCTTTTTGGGTCGCTGAGTTGAGTAATAAGTAAAGTAATGCTATCCCTACTGTTGTTTATATCCCTATATCTTTTTTATTTTGTAGCCTATGTTTGCACGACGAATCTGAAATGTATGGGAAGATCCGTGGATCCGGATATTGCTAACCCGAAATGTATGGGAAGATCCGTGGATCCCGATTGCTAACCCTAAGTCAATGTAGCCCACTGGCGCTGGCGATGAATTTGCATCAGAATTTCCTTATAAAAGTTTCCAGAAATTTCAGTATAGGGAATATTTCTCAATGTTCTTAACTGTTGACGATTATTTCTTTTGCGTTTACATCACTCATTGCCATAAATCGAAACTAACTGCCAGAAGGTTTGGCAATAAAAAATAACCCCTAAAATTCCCATAAAATGTTCTATACAATTCATAGTAACTACGCAATTTTTGAAAATTCTCTTTGGCACATTGTTAGTTAATATTGATTTTGTTGAGACGCGTACTTGCTAAGTGTAAAAACAGCCATCACAAAGCAAACATTTGCGTGTGTTAATAACGGAGAAGCACTTACCTGCCTTCAACTGTTAAACCCTTTAAATGAAGCAGTTAACGGAGATCGCTCATGTTAAGTACTTTGTGGGACTTGGGAGTACAGCCTTTTTGGTGCAGATTAGTCGCTCGTTTGGTCACAATGAGACGAATATCAGATTCCCCGTGTTTTACAGATAAGTAGCAGTATATTTCTGATAATGTCTGAAAACAAAGCCAAATATTCATAAAAATTTAACAGTCTCAATTAGTTAATTTCCATGGATCCAAGGATGGAAGAAGTTAATTTATGATTTCCATCCATTCCATTCCGTTTTCGGACAGTAATGATGCTGAGCTCTCTGAGTGTTTGTCTGATGTTTGTTCACGGCGTTTGTAGCCGCGCGGGGACGATTGTGTGGGTAATGAAAATTCGGGACCACACATTAAAAGCGTTTTATGATGTAATTAGGTATGTTTTTACTTCGGTTTCGCCTAACAAGTCCATCAGGACTGGGCAAAAGTAAAAAGGGTTATTTGTATTTTATTAATATACTTATGTACAATATAATTGGGACCTAGGTTTTTATATAAGTAGGTAGAAAACATTTTATGACGTGATAACCTGTTTTTACAGTTTGGTTTTGCCTAACTAGTCTATCAAGGCAATAAGGGAAAGGGTTAGGTTGATGAAGTTTATTATCATATAGTTCAATCTGGAATAATTAATAAATCCAATGTTTATGAAATAAATTGTTTGTTTTTCAGTTGTTGACCGAGCGTTAACGTAGGTCTCCTTTTCAGCTTAGGTACAAATCCTTTCGTATGTCCGGATGTTCTCCTCTACAGGTCGCAATTCTCAGCCGATTATCGTGAAATTTCATAAGCAGGTTCGATGATATTTTTTTGTCGACTCAGTTCTTGGAAATATTCAAAATCGCGGAGCCATAGCTGCTCATAGAGCCGCTAGATTAATTTTGGCAAGTAAATCTGAGCAATACACCTTTTGGTTTACTAGCTAGAGTCAGACCAATATAAGTTGGCAGCGATTTTGACAGTCCAGACAGTACAAGTGTTACTTTAAACGTCAAACTTCTATGAAATTAGGACGTTTACTCAACACTTGCACAGGCTGGGCTATCAAAGTATTTGCCAACTTACCCTGCATACCAGGGGGCCTATCCAAGATGTCAATTGAATACGCCGTGGCGAACGAAACGGCGATGTCTCTCCACCACGCTTCCATATTAGTGCGACAATCAATCAATCAATATTTATTTGCAGTTAAAAATATTATACAATGCATGCAAATACATTTTTATCGAACATTACACCACTGGTAATGTCAAAATTAATAATTAAGAATTGTAGTCTATAAGTACCTAAGATAAATTAAGAAGCGCTGGTGGCCAGAAGCGCTGGTGGCCTAGCGGTAAGAGCGTGCGACTTGCAATCCGGAGGTCGCGGGTTCAAACCCCGGCTCGTACCAATGAATTTTTTGGAACTTATGTACGTATCATTTGATATTTACCAGTCGCTTTTCGGTGAAGTTAAACATCGTGAGGAAACCGGACTAATCCTAACAAGGCCTAGTTTACCCTCTGGGTTGGAAGGTCAGATGGCAGTCGCTTTCGTAAAAACTAGTGCCTACGCCAAATCTTGGGATTAGTTGTCAAGCGGACCCTAGGCTCTCATGAGCCGTGGCAAAATGCCGGGACAACGCGAGGAAGAAGAAGAAGTAAGATAAATTAACAATAATAATCCATCACAATCAAAAAATAAAGTATAAACGAAATTAAATTATATTCATTTAAATGTCAATTACTAAGAAAGAATGTCAAGACAGAGACATAAGCTATGGCGCAAACGATTGGCATATTAGCTAGGCCATGTGGTATGCAACGCTAACTCTTGAACGCGTGCGACAGATTTTACCTACAATGGACCACGCGCGCGTTCGCCCGCTCCGTGCACCCGCGCCAGCTAGCGGACAGTCTTAAACAATTTAGGTAAAATATGATCATCTCCATTCCTATCGCTATAATAATAAGTAATTTTCATGTGAAAGATCCAGGTATCGCTGGAGCGACATGATTGAGGCGGATCTACGCGAACTTCGAGTCAACAATTGGTGAGAAGTAGCACATGACCGGCCAAGTCTCATTTTGGGTCGCAGAGCCAACGGAGTAAGTGAAAGAACGAGTCTATTATATATAGATACTGTGACAAAATGATCCTTTGCGTCACCAGGACACACCTAGGTTTTATTTTATTATTCTAAGTACATTTCGCGAATAATTTGCAAACTTCGCCCAAACGACGGCAATTTATATTTACGGCCTGTTAATTTTAAAATTCGCACGCAATTTACGTACGGGATCCCCGTGATGGCATCCGTTAGCTTTCGTTAAAATTTAAGTGGTCGAGATGGTGTGATTTGAAATTAGAACATGTTCATATAAGGGCTCTGTTCATAAACGCGTTGCTGGCCTTAATTAGCTATTAATCGTTTGTCTTTATCTGACGTTTCGACTTATGTATTTGTAAGAAAGGGATAAAACATAATTTAACTAAATTAGACCTGGAAAGTTTTATGAATTAAGAGGGTTATTTTATTATTTAGCTTCACCGCGTATACATATTTGTATACGGGTTACTGAAAGTTGAACAAACACATGTTTCAAACTGGAAAGAAACAAGATGCCGCCGAGGTCCTGTCAGGAGTCAGAGGAGGTTGTAATGCACATTCTCTGTTCCTGCGGACCACTAATGACCTACTTAGGGCGGCAAGTACTACAATCTTATGATGAGGTACAGAACATTACGGCCCAAAGAATACGAAATTTCCTAGATTCAACTGGCACAATAGATCACTGTTTAGTCGACGTGGCAATTATAAGGCCCACAAATCACAATAATAATCTTACATCTCATTAAAGTCATAAAACGATTTTTTGTCAGTAACTTTTATATAAAACATAGGACTATTTTATACTGCTACATAAATCATTACAATACGAGTTTGGGTCTAAGGGCATAGGCCCTTAGCACCCCGCGTTAACGTGCCGTCAACACGCGTTTTTATCGATACAAACGCGATTCGAACGCAAGGCAGACGCAGCTTATAGACCTTTGCACAGCACACCTACATCGATGCAGTGTAGCGATACAAACGCGCCGTCGACACACGTGTGTAGCGATACAGACACGCTTCTAACGCGCTTGCAACACGCGCGGTCAACGCGCGTTTGTATCGATACAAGCGCGCATTTGTATCGCGACAAACGCAAATAAACTGCTTCATGGAGTGAAAAACACGCCGTCGACGCGCGCTTCAAAAACGCGCGTCCTTAACGCGTTAAAAAGACACGGTATGCAACGGCCCTAGAAGAACTTGTCTCGGAAATAACTGTTTCAAAATAATACATACCTTGTTTTTGCATTACTAATCTAAAAACTTATCTACCTCTACACAACAAAGCTCAAAATTCCAGCTAAAAACTCTAAAGGACTATTTAGTGCACGGACACACAAGTGGGTCAGTGAGCAGTGAGCCTTTTTGAATTAAGAACAATAGAGGAATAAACAAAGGAATGTCAGCCAAATGTTTTGGGGCAAAGCGCAGCGGCATCTAGTGGGAGTTGGGTGCAACTTGGACTGTTTAAGGTAAGGAAGGCGTATTTAAGCTAAAATAAGTCTCTGGGGAAATTATTGTGTTTTTAGCAAAAACCTCGTAATTGTCGTTTTTAGGGTTCCGTAGCCAAATGGCAAAAAACGGAACCCTTATGGATTCGTCATGTCCGTCTGTCTGTCTGTCCGTTTATGTCACAGCCACTTTTTTCAGAAACTATAAGAACTATACTTTTCAAACTTAGTAAGTAGATGTATTCTATGAACCGCATTAAGATTTTGACACAAAAATAAAAACAATAAATTTTGGGGGTTCCCCATACTTAGAACTGAAACTCGAATTTATTTTTTTCATCAAACCCATATGTGTGGGGAAACCCGTGTGGGGTATCTATGGATAGGTCTTAATGATATTGACGTACTAATATTTTTTTTTTCTAAACTGAATAGTTTGCACGACAGACACTTCCAAAGTGGTAAAATGTGTACCCCCCCCCCCCCTCCTGTAACTTCTAAAATAAGAGAATGATAAAACTAAAAATAATATGTGATGTACATTACCATGCAAACTTCCGCCGAAAATTGGTTTGAACGAGATCTAGTAAGTAGTTTTTTTAATACGTCATAAATGGTACGGAACCTTTTATGGGCGAGTCCGACTCGCACTTGGCCGCTTTTTTCTATCAAGCGTAAGTCAAAAAGGATTCGAATCGATACAGTCTCTTGAGAAAGGCCTTAAGATGGCAAATTCAATTTATGGCAGCCATATTGTGAAATTGTGATCTAAAAAGGCGCTACGACTTTTTAAAAACTCAGTTTTCTGAACCTACTGCACCTAAAAACGTTTATTTTGTAATTGGCGAGTCCGACTCGCACTTGGCCGGTTTTTTATAATAGCTCATCACACACACAACAATAAATAATAAGATTCGAATCACAAACATATAAAGTGAAGCTAAATAAAAGCGTCTAAAAACACAAGACTTAGACCCCGTGAAAAGCTAGCCAAATTTCATATTAAGCATTTAGATTTTGTGCATAGATTTGTTACATTTTTTTTTACTTATGACCGCTGTCTGGAGGAGGCCTATACCCGAGAAGGGGTTTTTGCTTCGTAGGAATATGCTTAGTGTTATTTAAAATATCAATTTTAAATTTAATTTACATTAATAGCATTTTTAACTACTTATCATAATTGTATATTCCTTCCAATTTCAAATTATGTTGACATTGTAACTACTTGGAAGAAATAAAAGGCATTTAAATTTTATTATTAAGACTCCTTAACTCAAAGGTTTAGAAAATTGGATTTTAAAGGCATTTTTATTTTATTTTTCACTTCTGCCGGCACTTTGTTTTTTTGTTAAAGCGAAACCTATTATTCTGAAGCGATCGACATCAAAATCAAAGTGATTGATTAAGATTTAGTTAGTGGAAAACGTTTTCTCCCGAAATGGAATTTTATAGAAAAATTACCGTTATTTCGTTAGATTCAAACAATTCAATTCTTAAACTAGCGTTCTAATTTTAGGAGATTATAACTAACATCTTACTTAATAAAACTATCAGTGAGAAAATCGGTTACGAAATAAAATGCTTTTTCAGCAAGGAACGATTTCAACTTCTTTGCATACGTCACTACGTATCCAAAGTATTAGTAAATTCGTAAATTAGTCTAAGTTTTGGGGGGGTAATTCGAGTTTATATTTTTGTATTTTCATACATTGCAAGTTGTATAAAAGCGTGTTAAAAGTACCAAAGGGTTTAGAACGAAATTGCTCTACAGATTTAGCAACACCGAGAATATAGGCTGTAATATCGCGAATGAACCCATACACATTGTTTGCGAACAAACAGTTCGTATTGAGCCATATAGCCACTGCTCATTACCCGAAAATGGAGGCTCCGCGCCAACGGGGCTAATTCATTAAGCTGTGAAGCACGGTAAAGTACAGTCAGCGTCAAATACTTTGTAGCAGTCAAAGTGGCCAAAAAGTTCGGTACACCATATTAAATATATGGTGTACCGAACTATTTGGCTACTTTGGTTGCTACAAAGTATTTGACGCTGACTGTACAGTTAAAGTATGCACCATCAACGAACAAATAGGGATGTCATGGTAAACGTCATAACAAAATCTAGTTAAATATTGGTTAAATAGGGAAAGAGAGAAACATTTCGTTTTTAAATGATCCCGTAACTTTGAAGGGTAGCTGCTTTTGGTGGCGGGTTCACTCTTAACACCATTTTAGATGGAGAAGGTACTTACTCCTACGTTTAGAGTCGTGGTCGTCATAAAAGGCAGTATCATGGACTCAACGTATGCTGAACTGTCATTGTCGCCTTTACCAAAGAGGATTTGAAATAGAAGTGGATTATAAACTGAAATAAAATAAAATATTATTATTAATGAGATAAAATACTTTCTAAAAATAATTTAATTTGTTCTAGTACTTCTAATAGTAGAGGTGGATTGTAGAAGAAACCTTTATAGCAACAGTAAATTCAACGCATGATTAAAACTTTTAGAACGCCATTTAACTTTGATCCTTATTCTAACACTGATATGTGTTAAAGTCAAATATCAAAAAGTGGCGCCATCTTACCGGGCACAACCTAAAGCTTATGGTTCCATCGTTCGAAACGATGTCGCTATAACTTTGGCCTTTGATCTATTAGATGCCGCCACTTTTTGATATAGTCTGTCAAACAACTTTGTCAGTAGAAAAACGCTCAAAATTCAAATCTTCTATGGGATGATAACCCTTCGCGGCTACATTTCTTGTAATTTTCTGCTTATTCTACTGACGAAAATGGCTTGACAGACTATATTTATCAAATTTGACACATATCAAATATCAGTCTAAAAGTTTTAATCATGTGTCGAAATATGGCAGTAAATTTACGTGGCTACAAAGTTTTCTTTGACAATACACCTCTATTTAAAATTCTCTTTGCCTTTACGTCGGTAAAGCCGAGCATTCCAAGTCCATAAAGGAGTTTAATGACGTCATAACTATAAAGCTCGGTTAACAACGATGTTAAAGCCGCGTGCAACTTTGCCCAAATATTGGAACAGGGCATATTATTCCCGCGGCTAGTCGCCTGCCACCATTCGCCTTTGACAAACCAGTGAAAGTATTACTTTAAAGAGATCCGAAGAGACCCGGAGAGACCAGACTTGGACCCGGGTACGTCCTTAAACTACGTCCAAAAGAGACGTATGGGCATTGCGAATGTCATCTCGCTTTGTGTGGTAGGGCACAGCCAGTGGATGTCATTCCAGATCTAGAGCAGAGCCCAACTGGGGAAGTACCTCCACCTTACAGAAAACAGCAGCCAAATAACACTAGACCCTACTCATAGTGTTGTGTTCCTGCCGGTGAATAAGGTTGCCAGAGCTCAACGAGGGGGGGGCGGGTTTAGGGTCGGCAACGCGCATATGACACGTCTGGAGTTGCAGGCGTACATAGGCTACGGATACTGCTTACCATCAGGCGGGCCGTATGCTTGATTGCCACCGACGTGGTATAAAAAAAACTAACAGACTGGGTGAGTAAAAATCAGCCTACTTTTACACTCTAAACCTCCAAAAATAAAAATACGTATGAAATAAACGTATTTGTATTAGTAAAAATAGGCGCGTAAAATTAATATGCATAAGCTGAAGTGATCTCAAATGGGTCTCAATCAGCTTCCGGCTTAACAAATTCCCGATAATATCCGACAAGGAAGGGCAAGCAAAGGTCGAGGTACTTGTGTGCTATTACAATGGCTTAACGAACACGGGTGAATTCGCAGAAGAACAATGGGCTACATGTATGAACAATATTTTATAATATTCAATAAACAAACACGTAAAACAACACGAAATTAATGCAAAAATGTGAAATCCGAGTTTTTTAAACGTAAAATTTAAACATATTTTTTATTACTGAAATGCGAAATGTATTATGACGAAAAACTTAATATTTTCCGGAATTATTATTATGTTTGTTCTTGGATATACAACAATGTTTCAATTAAAAGCAAAATTCTGATGATGGAATAGAAAAATAAATCTTTTCTGTAAATAATCGTCTTTGGTTTTAGCTCCAACAACACTCCTTATTGAAAAGGGCCCACACTTACTCCCAATTCCACCCTAATGAATAAATCTACCATTAACGAAGCCTATCTGCTGATTGTGTTCGTAGGTAGGCTTTAAACAAGTAGCCAATAACGGTAAAATCAATGGTATTTCACCCAATTGTCCCAATTGTTCGGGTGTTCTCAGCTCACAACCGCTCCTAAGAGGGGGTTTACGTAAACGTGTAGTTTTTATATTGAATTTTCATAAATTTTAATCAAGGGCAAACGTCAAGAAGGTGTCACATGGAAAGCAAACTATATTTGCAAGGGCAGATTCAAATCAAAACCGATTTTCAAACATATCATTTGGTAACGCATACAAGGTGCCCATGCCCACGAGGAACCCGTGAGATTTTAACTACGCATTTCTGAGGCCAAATGAAGGAAAAAATGTCCAGTTTTTGACATATATCAATAAGGATATTTAATCAAGGTCCCATAGTGGCAACATCGCCATCAAAAAGGCGTTTTGCACTAAGTAAAAAATGATGTTTTTAGTGCCTTTAACTCAGAAATTAGGCGAATTAAAAAAAAGTTTGATCAGAAATATACTGTTAAAATCTCTCGCAATGCTCACGGGCATCGTGCATACTAAAATAGGATACTTTATTTTATCTTTTTTGAAGTAGGTTTTCTTTTTTTGTTGAAATTTTTAATATTTTTTTTAGGCTATTTGTAAGGAAGCTTGTCGTAATATCCAGGGGCGAAGAATGCCCTGTAGCTGTAGCCTACAGGGCATTCTTCGCCCCTGGATGTATTCTTACAAAAAGGAGGGCCGTACAATTGTTTGTCGTCATCATTATGAGAAATAAAATAAAGCTCAGCAATAAGGTAGGTATCACTAATTAACAAGAACCATAATGTTATACTTAATTTCTTTTGGAAGTCTTCATCTTTTATATTTAAAAGCCCATATCATGACAGCAGGAAATATTGGAAATGTTTTATATTCTGCTCATTCTGCTGAGAGTGTTTACTCAATAGACATTCTATCTTATTTGTGTTTTTCGTGTTTCCTTATTTACTATTTGATGTCTCAAGTTTCGTATAGGCAAGCCAATATTTATTTATAACAAGAATAATAAGAATCTAAATACATATATACTTACTGCGGGACTTAGTCAATCTGTGTAATAATGTCCTATAATATTTATTTGTTTGTTTATATATCTGGCATACCCATCGGGAGATTTTTCGGTTTAAAGAAGACGCAAAATGTCAATTAGACATATGTTTCCATGATTATTTCCTATGCAGCCAACTTTTTTTTATTTTTATACCACGACGGTGGCAAGCAAGCATACGGCCCGCCTGATGGTAAGCAGTCACCGTAGCCTATGGACGCCTGCAACTCCAGAGGTGTTACATGCGCGTTGCCAACCCTTTAAAAATCTGTACACTCCTTTTTTGAAGAACCTCATACTGTAGACCCTCGGGAAAACCTCGGCAGGTAGCTCATTCCACAACCGGAGCGTGCGCGGGACTTTAACCATTTAAACTTTAACCATTTAAGATTTTGGTTGGAGTAAGTATGCCTTTGCAATAGTTTCCGTTTGAAGTTTTTCATCGCATTTGTCCTAGATTAAAATGTAAGTATAAAAACCAGACATATAGAGTAACATTTTGCGTTATCCCCATCTTAAGAGTGTTGCTGTCAGTCTATAGGTATAAATAGCTATCACGAGTCTAATTTTATGAATTGAAATCGTAAAAAAGACTCTTGAAAATATCTTTTTCTTTTATTTATCGCCATGAACGCCAGAAGACGGCCTTAACCAAAGGCTTTGTCGCTGTTACATACAATGACTACCCCATATGAGCGCGCCATACAGCGATATTCTTTAGACGGAAGCAGGATCACTTCCATCGCGATCGTAATGAAAATGTCCAATATCAGTGAGTGCAGAATCACGATTTGTGAGACGATACACTGGGCCAGGGGTCGGAGAACTTATGAAGAATAAACTCCAATAGAAATCATCTGTTGTAGGAATGTCAAAGAGACATGAAGTGATTATTACTGATTATTATCTTGAAGAGCCTCGATCCATAAAGCCGTGATTTGCCAACCCCTACACTAAACTAAGCTATCAATAGGCAAAAATACATAATAAACTAAACTTTATTTTAGTTGTGGTCCAGTTCTAAACTCTGTTAATTAAATAACTCCAGCAGCATTCAAGTAATAGATTCATCAGTGCAGCAGTTTTAAAATACAATACAGTGCAACTGTGTATTCAACTGTTAAATTTTTAGATAGTAACAACTAAATAAGTTATTTTGCCGCCGTAGAAATAGTTTCAAATATTGTTTTAGTAGGTATCTGGGAATTAGCTTCATGCATGAATTTTTTTACGGTTTAAGACATTTTTTTTATTTCTCAAACAGAATACAATTCACTTGATATGAGAAATACAAATTACATTTTACAGTAGCTTACACAGTAACATGCAGAGAACTATTTACAATTTCTTATAAAAAATATAATATATTTTATCATAACAAAGTTAGGCAATGAGAATGAGGGTAAGGCTTATTTTAGGTTGGAGGTAGATGGATGCGGATGACGCTTATCAGCCGGTTAATATTGTCATGGCGCGGGACTTATTACGTGTGCATACGATAGCAATAGTAATAAGGTACTACTTACAGCAATTAGATATCTACGAGTATACTTGAAAAGCGATTAAGGATGTGATGTTTGAGAACTTTTTTAAATAATGACTGTGATTTTATGTCCTTAACATCACTTGGCAATCTGTTATATATTTTAGCTCCTTCGTACAAAATATTCCTTTTGCCGTAATTAGTTCTAGGTGATCGGAGACGAATATTATTATTATTATTTTTTTATTATAACATTAAAATATAAAATATGTGTACTACAAAACAAAATATTCGCCAAACTGCGAGACAGTTTGTTGGCGATGAGCTCGCTCGTTATACTTATAAAAAGGTACATAATTTTGCACTGTCCTACCGTCCCGGCATGGCCAATTTTTATGTAGGTATTACAATTATGAAGTAGGTATAACATAGGATTGGTGACTCAACACTGGTGACGCTGGCGCGGGACAGGAGCACAGCGGTGCGTAAAAAACTACCTTAACGCTAATTACTACGTTTGTTTATAAACTAACAACTAGTTATATTTTTACAACACAAGTGGCAAGAGGCACTTTTGCGCACACATTTGCGCGCCTAGTTAGTCGTTCTTGTATTTGGGACTTTTTTGTGAATGATATTTGTGTATGAATATGTTTATTTAATATTTTTCTGACGTATGCATGTTTTGTAGTGATATAATTGAGTGACATTAATTTTGTTTCTTTGTAGATTTTTGTAGTAGGAGTTAAAAAGTTGTAGTGAAATGATATTTTTACAATTTTATTTTGGCTTACTTGTATAGTTTTTATGAATTTTTATTTACATCTGATTACTTTGCCCCACATGTGGATAAAATGAAAAATATTTTTCATGCATGAAGCCCAGATAAATATTAGGTACTAATAATTCACGTGTCTATTGTTTTTTTTTAATGATACAGGAGGCAAACGAGCAGACGGCGATCCGTCTGCTGATGGAAAGCATTCATCGTCACCCATGGACACCTGAAACATCAGAGGGATTGCGTTGCCGGACTTTAAGATGGGAGTACATTCTTTTCTTGATGATATGAAGGTCAGACAGTATTATTCAATATTCCAATAGATACTCCTAAGAATATTTTTATATAAATGATAATTTTATATTAATATGATTTTATGTGTCAATGCAATTATATTTTTTATAATTAGAAATTCAAGGGAGCGATGAGCAAGTTTATTCTCTTTTTTTTTTAAATGAAATCTAGAGGTTATATTATATTATGAACGATACCACAGACCAATATAAAAACTTCGTGAACAGGAAATCGGTTCTCAGTGAAGATTAAATGTTTAAAAGTGATTTCGAGACATCGTTGGATGAGGATTATTAGATCATTCCAGGATTATCGGGAACATTTAGGGATTCAATGGAAATTAAGTGAAATTCTGTCGGCAGGGTATTTGCCTGACAGATTAAATTAGCTACTGAGCTGCCATTTTCATTGTAAACTTGATCAACATAACTAGACTTAAATCGAACGGTATATAAGCAGCTTATATCCCGGTCGATTTAAGTCTAGTGAAACTAACCGTGAATCATTCAAAACCGCAACATAACTAGGTACAATGAACGATTTCGAAAGTAAAGATAGGGCTGTTCATATAACTCCGACCGAACATTCTCGTTTCGTGCGCAACAGTGGAATGGCACAACGCGATTGGTTGATGAGTTCGCAGCACGCGCGCGATTGGTAGAAACTAGTTACGGTGAACTGCACGATTGGCTCGCATTCGTGTGTTCGCCAGTGTGCCGGATTCTTGCTGCCCGTAAGGCCCGTCTTTACGAAGTATGCGTACAGTCAGCAATGTTAGCATCAAAAGTAACTTGATCATTAGGCATTAAAATTATAGCTACCATTCTCTAAAACAGCCATTCTTACCCTTTTTATGAGGGCCACAAAGACGGCTTTGCCTTGTAGCTGGGGGCTGCAAGATTTTGCTTGACAGGTGATGTTCAGATGACAAGGTTATGTATAGGTACAGGCAAACTTCTTGAACATGTGATGTGGCCTTTGAAGTAGCGGACCACTGCTAAGCACGGGACACGAAGTGGTACTTCGCACAGACTACCAAAAACGCCACTACAAATTGGCTTGAAGGCTATCCGATTCGAGGGACCATGTACAATTTTGCATTAGGATCTCGAAGGGGAAGCAAGAACAAACACCGAGTTTAATTATAAACAGACGTATATTTGTTCTATGAGTACCAATCTCTAGACAAATCCTCAAAAAATGCAAAAAAAGTTTAACAGCTTATGCAACTACGTTGAACTAACGTTCGCTAGTTGACGGAAGTAACAGCGCCATCTACCGGGACATTGTGTAAACCAATTCCGGTATGTGTTTCGTACAGTGACCTTGACTTTGAGTTTGTTTAATTCTATCATTATTTGTGCGACAGAGATGGGCATATAAAGACAAGGTCACATGTTCAAGAAGTTTGCCGGCACCAGTAAATGCAGATTTCTGGGCGCGTTGTTTCATAACGCTAATACGATTTAATTGTTTAAGAGGAAATACCAGTTGAACCCCTTTTTCAATTTGAGAATTTTAGGTAAATATCTCCGTCGCGCTGACGCCGGCGGCTTCTAAAATTAGCGCGATAAGGATAACTGCAGTTTAAGCGAAAAATCCTGCGTAAATATCTCAGAAACCGAAGTTCCGTTCTCGACATTTCCTTCCTCCAAAACTCAACCAATCGTAACGAAATTTTGGGAACGGAATAAGAAAGAAATTATCAGTGTCTGACCGTTTTGATTTTGCGTTTATTGATGTGCATTTTGTATGCGGCGTCTGTTTACGGTGCATTTATTTGACTGTTTTTAGCGCTTTTTTAAGTAACCTAGTTGTTATAAACAACAGGAATATCAAAAAAGCAAAACGGACAGACACAAGTATTGGTAATTGAATTCATATAAAAAAACCGAGTCGGACTCGCGCACCGAGGTTTCCGTACAAACCTGTAGGTATATAAGTAAAATTTCACCCATCACAACAATCGAGCTATCAATTATTACAAATATTTTTATTATATGATGTTCCTAACTAAAAATTTACGGTTCTCGCATTTTTTCCTTTATCTGTTTTAGTATAACACGTTGCTTCGTACCAAATTTCAAGATTCTGAGTTCACGGGAAGTACCTGCCCTGTAGGTTTTGATTACCTTGCGAGTGTCGAAAATTTGCGGCATAAACGGCTGTATCTTTTGATTGCGTTGGCTTAGAAGTTTGATTTTTTCAAAGCTCCAAGGGACACTAGACCGGAGTATTTGATATAAATTCCAGCTTGATAACTCCACGCGTTCCTGAGAAAAAGGATCTTGACAGACAGACAGATGGACGGACGGACAACAAAGTGATCCTATAAGGTGTCCGTTTTTTCTTTTCGATGTACGGAACCCTAAAGTATTAATTTAGGGCCAAAATCCAGAAAGGAAAATGTCTAGAACGTTTGTATGGAAAAATTACCACATGTTTCACTAATGCGTTTTTTAAGTGGTCCCTTCAGGCTCTTCCCATAAGCTGTCTGGCTCTTTAGCGATAAGACCGCCTGTTGTCTGGCTTTATCATTCATCAATTGTTTTTTCTTTAAGCTGTATATTTTACTGAGGTGTGCCAAGTGCCAAGAGTATTCTATCTATTCTATCTGTCTATCTATCTATTTTATTTACCCTTTGAACGCCACATATATTTGTTTTATCATAATTTTCAGGCAACCTTTATTAATTTTAAAATAATTAAATGACTTGTCGCTTATAATATAGACCACAACCACAAGCCACCGATCGCGTTTGCACAATCATTTTCAACCGCATGCACGCCACGTTAGGCTTACATGTGTGTGTAAACGCTTACATATATGTGTAAAAGTAATTAGCATTAGTGTGCATGTGTTGGGTTAAGGTACTTTCATAGGTCAAATGCAAAAATAATGTGACAAATTGTTCTTATAAAAATTTTAGGTAAACGAGTTAGTTCTAAAATAAAAACATTACAAAAAACGTCTACTGATAAACAATGACATAACTTGCAATGCAAGTACATCTGTTTACAAAATTAGCACAAAAAACTTACTTATTAAAACCCAGTTTTCCTACTACGAGTAGAATAACATCAGAGAACGATTTATTGTTTTAATTTTCAACAAATCCTGTTTTGTATTATGTTGGCTGTATCCTACATATTATATAATGACAGTGTCTGTCTCTTTCAATCGCGTAGTGTTAAAAAGTGACACTAATTTTAACACGTAAATAAAGCTATCTATCATACGCCTGCAGTACGAGCTGGCTATGTGTGTGGCCACTAACCGGGCGTGTGATCGCATCATCGTCGCATAAATGGCTATAGCATAAGCGGCCGATGCATCTGACCGACGGGTCAGGGCATAAGTTTAACTACTGTTCTTGTTTTATGTAGTGTTGGCGTGGTTTAATAGAAAAACTTTCGCGGTTTTAATCATATTTTTATATTTAAAATTCAATTACTCATTTAATTCCAATGCGGGGCCAGAGATGACCCATAAAAGACCACTGTGGAGACTTAGGATTAGGACAGCCGACCCCAAATAGAGACGGGAATACGGCCTGAATAAGAAGAAGTACTCTAAAGGGATACGGTCTATCTGCGGTGGGGAATGTAAACGTTCGAGATATATTTCTGATAATCTATAATTATATTTCTTCTTCGAACAGTAATAACACAAATATCGACTACCATTAATTATTGCAGCTTTCGGAATGAATCGCCTGCAGATCTTTATTCCTTCAGCAGGGCGATAATTCTGAATTCAAATAATCGTTGCCAGTTATCTACCACGAGACTGTGAAGATTTCCAACCTTCACATATCTCGCCTTCTCGGGTGAAAGTGGCAGTCATCATCACAAAACTACTCCCTATCCTATTCTACCCCGCACCTCCACCATGTAAAGGGATATGGTCTATCTATCATCTTCTTCCTCCTGCCCTTATCCCACGTTATGTGGGGTCGGCACATGTTCTTCTCTTCCATTCTCCTCTATCTTTCGTCACCTCAGCACTCACTCCTTTCTTTCTCATATCCTCTTTCACACAATCCATCCATCGTTTTTTGGGTCTACCATCCGCTCTCCGTCCATCAACATTCATTCCTAACATTCTTTTTCCTATATGGCATTCATCCCTCCTCATTAAATGCCCATACCACGCTAACCTACCACTCCTTATCTTCTCCGCTACCGGTGCTACTTTCAAATTTCCCCTTATATACTCATTCTTAATCCGATCCTTTCTCGTCACTCCACACATCCATCTCAACATTCTCATTTCCGCTGCGAGCACTCTTCTTTCATCCGTCACTTTCGTCGCCCAGCATTCTAATCCATACATTACAACAGGTCTCACGATCGTCCTGTAGATTTTCCCCTTAGGTTTAAGGGGCATTCGTGGATCGCAAGTTGTTCCAGAGACCTGTCGCCATTTCATCCATCCCGCATTTATTCTATTTTTCACGTCACGGTCGATGTTGCCGATGCCGTCACTTTGGATCAATGACCCAAGGTACCGGAAATCGGAGCAGACTGGTCTATCTATCATATAATTATTAATTCAAATATACATTTTACTGTGTATAGAAAACTACATGAACTGTTTATAGAAAGCTAATATATTTGGTCTGTAATGGAAAATTATTACTATTATATTGATCCATTAACCTCCAGCACTTCTAAATGACAAAACTAACTTCTAGACGGTTTTGGCTTTTTGCATAATTTTTAGTGTCCGACCGAAATCGGATTTTTTGTCGGTACCGAAACTGTAGGGCTAAGATGGTCGGCTCTTCATCATTTGTCACCATGCCTGTCACGTTCTAACAAGTATGTAAGTACGAAAGTGACGGGCATAGTGACAGGTGATAAAAATGGAACCATGCTGCCACCGCTGGACACTCATTTGTATGAAATAGCGTAAGCTATATCGCGATTATGACGGGATTTGACAGATTAACAGCCCAATTCGAACAATATTTATAAGATGCCACAGCGATACGATACCCATCTGTCAGTGTCAAAAGTAACATTTCTTTAACCAAAAACGTCAGTGTTGTCACTGACAGATCGGTATAGTATCGCTGTGATGTTTTATAAGCATTGTTCGAATCGTACTGCAATGCATTTATGATTATGCACAGTAGGTAGTCCCTATACACTGAAAGAAATGTTTGCATAACTGTAACAAAATTTTGGTTACTGTTTACACAAAAATTGGGACTTGCGAACTATGTGTTATATGTTACAAAACCGTGTTTGGCTATCAGTGTTCAGGTACTGGGTATACACTACAAAATAAGTTTGTAAATTTATGCAAAGTTTATTTTCTTATAACCGTAGTTTAGTTATTTAGTAAAGTTACTAAACCAGTTCGGCTATCTCTTTTTTTCAGTGTAGGTACCTGGGAAGCGCTTTATCCGCATCTTGAAGTTATTACCTGAAAAAAAAAACAATTGTTACTACAAAAATACTATAATATACTTAGTAACAAAAGGCACTTACGTCCTATCTACCTGTCTACCGATAGGTATCGCCATAGAGAAATAAGTAAGCTTAGAGTGCTCAGTGCTCACTCCAAATATAATTTTCTTACCAAAACGCTTATTATTATCGCATTCGACATCTAGCGTCAAATAGCGGATTTATCAGTACCGCTAGATGCTACTATTGATGCTAGCTACTTGATACTAGATGTCATGAGTGTCGCGACTGACGAAAAGACAAAAACAATTTACTACGAATATTACAAGCAGAAGGAGTTGAAAATAAAGTTCCGGTTAATCCATTTATAATATCAGCTGAAATTTATTGAGCATTAGATTTTTCGTTCATCCCGCCATCTATTGTCAAGTAGCAGTTCTGATAAATCCGCTCCTTGGCGCTAGATGTCGACAATGAAAATATTAAAGGTTTTAGTAAAAAAAAAACTGATGTATAGGGTAAGCACTCTATGCTTACTTATTTTTTATGATATCGCTAAATATTATCAAAGTCGCTCCAAATTAATGCTACTTACTATTTAGAATCTAAACGTGCGAGCCAAAGCACCAACTTTTAACTTGATTCGCAACTGCTATTAATGCAAGCTACAAAGTGTATTCAACTTTAAACGTTAAGTCCGCTACATAAGGTGTATTTCTAAATACACAATGTTGGAACCTGGCACCAAATATTGGCGTTTCGTTAATAGCTCGAACGTGAACGTGAAGTCTAGGATTTTGGCAGTTAATGTATGTTAAGTTTGTGTGTTCAGTGAAACATACCTGTGTATAGGTAGTTTCATGAAAACTTTGAAAAACTTCTCAATATAGGTGAAATCGAACTTTCGATCGAATCATGAGTGTTGTATCGAAAGCCTTCCCTTCCTGACGGTTGGCCAGGATTTGGACCCTCGAAAAAAGTGCGCTGGTTTAATTCCGTTAATATCATATAAAATGCGCCTCGGACAAACGTTCCGTCGTGTAAGATGTTAACAAAAACGATCCAAGTGCGTGTGGAGCTCGCGCACGAAGGGTTCCGTACCATTAGGGTCTCCCCAAACTAGTCGACGCCGTTTCGGCAAATCGCGTACGGAAAAAGCTTTATGTCAACGCAATAAGAGCGAATAAGTCGTAAATCGGCTCGGCCCACGCGAAACGACGTCTTTCGACGGGAAAACGGCGTTTTGCCGTAAAGCTGTTCGCACTCGTACGACGCTGTTTGCAGCCTACCGCACACGTTCGCATTCATAAATCTCTTTATACCGCCGTACGGTGCCGGAAAGAGTTGAACGGCTCCGATCACGGCCGAGTACCTACGATAAGGACCGGTCAGAGCTGGCGGAAGCCGTTCAGCGTCTTCGACGGCCGAACATAGCTGACGACGGCCGAACAGAGCCGATGACGGTAAAAATGCTGGTAAGCCTTTTTTTCCATGCCCGTCTACGTAAAATATCCATCATCACAGGTTATTATATAATGTGTAACAATTACCAAGGAAAATAATCTTACAGGTCTGTTCAATTTCAAACTCAGGTTGTTACTAACAACCAGTCTCCAAAAATGAGATTTACGATTGCCGACACCCGCTGTCCTACATCTGTTCGTCGGACTGAACGGCTGTACGTGTGCTGTCTGACGTCTCGACGGCAGGACGGAGCACGGGAGAGCCGACCGTCGCTTTACAACTGTTGCGATAGCAAGTCGCAGGCGATCGGGCGTCTCTACGGCCGCAAGGAGGATGAGACTGCTAAACGCAGGTGTCCAACCGCGGAGACGGTCGATCGGCTAAATGCGAATAGTGTGGTGTAAAACACTCGGCGAAAGCCGACTCCGCGTCGACTGGTTTGGGGAGACCCTTACGCAAAAAAGGCAAAAAAATCACGTTTAATCACGGGCCCTACTTAAATACTTATTTTATTCTGTTTATTAGTATTTGTTGTTACAGCGGCAATAACTATCACTGTTCATGAGATACAGCCTGGTGACAGACAGACAGACGGACAGCCAGACGGACAGCGGAGTCTTCGTAATAGGGACCGAAACCCTAATAAGACAAAAATAAAATAAAAACTCACCCCGATGCGCTATGCAGGTCTTCGTTCTAGGTACTTTATTTATTTTGATCAATATACTCTTATTATTAAAATCCACTATTATTATTCTAAAAATCAGTTTCACACAAATTCAACCGCAATTCTTTTTCTTGTAAACATAAATATGTGTTAAATAATTCTTTCGCATGTTACAACCCGCCAAATTCTCTATGACATTTACTCTCTGTGAATATAAAAGTGATGGAGAAGGATTATATTTTTCACGTTGTACTTTCCCTTCCAAATATGTTCTCACTACTTGTATACTACGTGAGATCAAAGTCAGTCATTTACATCTCGTGCACTTTGAGAAATATCGCATAAGCCCTCGAAGAAATATCAAATTTTGCTCTCATGTTGTAACTATTGAAACGAAAGGGTCTAGCCGCAATCCTATAGTGAAACTGCCCCTGGCTGAAATGTATACCTTTCTTAGAAGCGTTAATTGGTCTTATTATAAGATATCATTTTACAATATTTCAAGCCTGGAATCCCTTTGGTTTGGATAAATATATATATATATATATATAAAATCTTTTTTAATTTTTCTAAGCTAAACTAATGGTTAGATTTCTTTGAAATTCGGATTACACATGGCACTAATAGCAATACATTTAAAAAAAAAATCAAGGTTGTAACTTATTTACAAAGGCCTAAAAAAAAAAATTTTTTTTGTTTATATTTTTTTTTAATTATTTACAAGAGGGCGACAACCTCAATTTTTAGGTATTTAATGCACAATACAATATTGTATGAAATATATTTTTTTCATAAAAATCCATCTGTGGCAACAAGCTAAAAATGTCTTACTAGCATGAATCAACTAAGTATTATATTTTAACAATATTTATAAATTATAAAAATGTTAATAATGCTTTATAAAACATTAAATTAAAATAACAATAGAAGTATGGAATTAATGTTCAACAGTCAGAAACGTCTGCGAACGATGCTATTAAGCTCAGAATAAACTTTAAAGTGGAAAAATCACTGACTTGGATGAGACTTGAACTCACGGCCTCTGGATCGATACTCCAGCGCTCTGCCAACTGAGCCACCAAGACCTCATCCATAGCCAGCAAATCTTCTTGAGTGAATCGGTGAACATAACAGCTACATAAAAAAAACATCATTATCATAAAAAAAATCATCATCATCAGATCCACTTACCAAATTGATGGTCTTTGAAGAAAATGCTCGAGTTGCTTAAGAAAACACCTAAATCACCATACACGTGCCTTTAAAAAATTAAGAGTTCCCTCAATTCCTCATGGATCCCATCATCAGATCAGAACCAAATTAAAATGGGACCACCTTGGAGGTAACTCCTTTCAAACAAAAAGATAATTACATAAAATTAAACCGGCCAAGAGCATGTCGGGCCACGCTCAGTGTAGGGTTCCGTAGTTACTCTTCCGTCACAATAAGCTAAACTGGAGCTTAAAGTATAGTAAATTGTTAGCCAAGGGATGAAACGGTACCTTTCACGCGAGTTAAACAAATAGGCAAATTTGCATAATCAGTACCTAAAGTAAGTCTTTTTACTATGGGAGAAACTTTTTGCGATAACTCAAAAACAGCTAAACTGATCATGTCCGCTATAGTTTTCATTTAATGTCTTTCTTAAGCTCTACTTCCACAATTTTTTACATATTTTTTGGACCTATGGTTCAAAAGTTAGAGGGGGGGACACATTTTTTTTCTCTTTCGGAGCGATTATCTCCGAATATCTTCACTTTATCAAAAAATGTTTGTTGAATACCCCTATTAGTTTTGAAAGAGCTTTCCAACGATACCCCACACTGTAGGGTTGAAGCAAAAAAAAAAAAATACACCCTCACTTTACGTGTAGGGGAGGTACCCTCAAAAAAATTAAATTTTTATATTTTATTGTACGACTTTGTCGGCTTTATTGATTTATATATCCATGCCGAATTTCAGCTTTCTAGCACTAACGACCAGGGATCGGAACCGGTTTTTTGCAAAAACTTCGAAATAATCATATATTTTGGTTTATTTTATACTCCAAATGTGTAACTCAATTGTGTTGTTAGATAACGACTTCGTATTATTAGATTGCCTAGTTAGAAATGAAATAATTAACAAAGAACGAAAAAATACCGTTTTCGTTCCCATACAAAAAATACCGGTTTCCGATCCCTGCTAACGACCACGGAGCAAAGCCTCGGACAGACAGACAGACAGACAGACAGACGGACATGGCGAAACTATAAGGGTTCCTAGTTGACTACGGAACCCTAAAAAAAGCTACAACCGAAAACAACACCTCCTCCTTCTATGAAATTGAAGTCGGTTAAAAAATAGTGTCTTTTACCTGAGACAAAATACTAACATATCCTTATACTATACGTGGGTCGTAACAATACGTATTACTGTGTCATAGTGAGGGTTATCTAATATGAAACAGTAGTTGGCAATACGCCCGGGCAATAAACCACGGGCCGTATCCCGGTCAAGAGGCTCAAGGGGCCGCTGAACGGTCTATACACCGTGGATCGCAATAACCTGACAAACTTTAATACTAGACTGTAGCTCTCAATTACCAAAGTAACTTTAATCACATATGCTCCTACTGTATATATATATTTTTCAGCTCAGCAAACGAGCAGATGAGCCGCCTGATGGGAAGCGGTCATCGTCGCCCATGGACATAAGCAACATCATAGGAGCCACTTAAGCGTTGCCGACCCTTGAGAACCCTAAATACCCGCTTCTTGAAGAATCCCATGTCGTAGCGCAAAGGAAATACCTCAGAAGAGGCAACTCATTCCACATTCTGCACGTATATCAATATTTCGGGAGAGACAAAGCCCTAAAATACCTGTCCGCCCTCGGAATACCCAATTGGCGTGAAGTGGCGCAGAATAGGGCAGAGTGGCGCTCTCTTGCGTCGAGGCGAAGATCCTGTTTGGGTCACCGAGCCAGTGCAGTAAGTGAAGCATAAATATTTCGGGCTAATCTCACACAAATCGACCTGGACCCAAACTAAGCAAAGCTGTACAAGCTTTGCTTAAGAGGTGTGTCGGGTAATGTTTGTTTGTTTGTTTATTTATTAGACATTTTATAAGCTAACAGGTACACCAAATCGCTTACAAACTAGATTACAGTAGGATATACAATACAAATTACATTATATACATTAAAACACAATTCATTATTTGCAGAAATATTAAATATAGGATTATTAAATAAATTAAATTAGTCAAATAGAAATCATCATCATTATAATTAAATTATTCAAAATATAAGTCAGTTTTTTGTGGCCAAATATTGGCTAAGGAATTCCGATAGCTTTTTACCAAAACCACCAACACTATCCGCGAATATGTCAATCTGCGGGGCAACAATGGACATGACATTAAGGAGAGAGAGCGCCCGAGTCGTGGGTGAGTTAGCGGCGCGGCGGGTGCGCGCGGGGCGCCCCGCGAACAGGCGCGCCGGGCGCCGCGCGGGCAGCGCGCTCAGGCCCGGGGGACAGACACGCCACCCCGGGACGAACAGGCCGAGTCTCTCCAGTACATCCGGATTATTTACTGTGTTGTTTATTACACCATAGTAGTGCATCAACAACAACAGCTTCCGCCTTAGCTCGCAAGAGATGGGTCTAGGTAGAGGGAGAACCAAGATGAGGGCAGATACCATAGCAAAAGACATGAGTGCCTGCGAAACGTAACGCAAACTTCACAATCAGATGGGAATAATAATGCTTAGGAGAGTGAGAGACTAGCGAAAGCAATGAATGTATCTACACATGTGATTAGATTTGGCTCAGAATTAATATTATTTATACTAATTAGTGGTAAGCGCTGTGTGCCACACATATTGTAAACAATATAGTAATTAGTTTTGTAAGTATTACTTGTAGTGGCTGTTTGATTAACCAAATAAAGAGAAAAAAAATAACTAGACCAAATTTCAAATCGATAGCTTAAGTGGTTCTCGAGATATTTAGCGTCGTGACAGACGGGCGGACAGAGTCGCACCATAAGGGTTCCTTTTGTAACTTTTTGGTAAGGAATTCTAAAAACGCCGACGAACTGAAAACTTCCAAACTCTAAACAATGATTTCCTTTCCCACCAGAGATGGTACCGCCAGAGATCGGTTTCGAATCTCGGTATGGGCATTTAGTTGTGCGTTAATCATCAAATATTTGTTCCTGAGTTATAAATGTTTTCTATGTAGATAAATAAGTATTTACATTTTCGTCTAGTACCCACAACAGAAGCCTTATTAAGCTTACTGTGGAGTTAGGTCGGTTTGTGATCCATCAGATGTATCCGATGTGTAGGTACGCCATCATCGTAGCGGCCAGTGCTGACAGTTATCTAAACAAAATATATGTTATTAAGACGTTAAATTGCATGTTCAGATATTTTTGAGCACCATAGCCGCTCCGATATATCTGATGGCGACTGTACAAACTTCAGAAACCCCAATGAAAAGCCCCATGTCCAGTGTCATTCGAAATAAAATATTTACGTCCCCCAACAGAGGGTGTATGATTCATGGCCTCCCCGCGATTTGATAATTATTCTTAATAATCCTCGACAGGGGGAATTATACGGCCCTTGCACTGAATTCGAGAGATGTAGAGTTACTGGATGAAAGAAAGTTAAGAAAAAAAATAAGTCCACAACATAGAAATAAAAATTAAGAACGACCCCTACTCAACATGGTGCCGTGGCAAATTATCGAGAAACTAGTTTTCAGTGGGGGCCTTAAGATGCTTAAATATGCTAAATGCTAAGACCACCATTACTTTTTCAAATATTCACAAATTAATGTCTAAAAATAATTAACCAGATATATCAAAATATTAGAGAAGTATATCAATTTGAATAATTGATGTATTTTTTTTTGTGTTTCATTTCAAATTGATGTACTTCTCTTATATGATACATTTGGTTTATTATTTTTAGATATTATATAGAGGATTCAGAGTCACTCGGTATGTTTTGGAGTAATCCAATTCGTTTTCAATCTACAGCAGTTCATAGTCAACAATTGTGAAATTAATTTGGGCGAATGGCAGCATGGCAGTGCGTGCCGTATATTCGCCAAAAATAAATAATAGTGTTGCATTTCTACAATACCATGCGAAAACTAATCACGAGTAAATTACTACATTATCTGCAGGTGTTAGCAGATTTTTTATCTCATTTAAAAATAATGATTTTGGTTTCTGTTTATCTTTGTATTTTTTTTGTTGGTACCAAGTATCTACATATTGCCGCCCAATATCATTGAAAACATTGAAGGTTCTAGCACAAAAGTAACTCCTTATACGCCATAATATCGGAAAATAATTTCATAATCATTTAATAAATTATCGATACAATAATACTACTTTCAAGAGTACCAAAATAATGAAAAACTTGTTGTTGGTTTGTTGTTAATATTGCAGAACAAAATATATATAAAATATACACGTTTAATTGTAAACTCAACCTGAAAACCTGATACATGCCCAATATCAAATAAACTCTCATTAGTCGGCAAATCAACAATCAGAATTACTGTCAATTGATCGCAGAACAACAACAATTAAAGACAATTTGTACGATGTCGCATCTAGCTTCGTGTATCAGTGGTAAAGTAGGGTTGCTAATACTTGAAAAGTCCATAATAAATAAATTATTAAAGTAAGTGATACAAGTAGGTTGCTATTTTGATCGTAAAATATAATAAGTAGAGTCAGCATCAATAGAAGCGGATGAATAAATAAAGTATTTGTCAGTCTGATTGTGTCAAAGTCTAGTGCAAGGTCCCATTTTTGTCGCTAACCATATGGAATAAAGAGATTTGCTTGTAGATATCTTTATACGAATAACCTGTCAAAGCGTCCTTATAGCAAGCGACAAAGTGGGACCTTTTGCTTGGAAACGACATAATTGTTCTACATAATAGAGACCTCTTTTTGTTAAATTATTAGATAATGGTAGAAACTTTTCGACGCTGACTGGACATAGTGGTTGTAAAATCTATTTTTTACTATACTAATGAATTTAATACAGTTTTGAAATTATTATTTGATTTTAAAAGGTATAATTTTGGAACCTTAAGATCTTTGAAGGTTTTTGAAAATGTCTTTTTGTCTAGTATAACAAAATTTGCTCACAAATATGAATTATTAACGTATATTTTAATCAGTAATTGATATAAATAAAATATTTAAGTATATAAACCGCTTTATCCCGTAATATCGACAAAATAAATACTAATCTCCGCAAAAATCCCGACGTGAGACATCCCTAACGTCAACCATGATTGTGTGCAAGCGTGCGTGAACACATGAACACGTGTTTGTACATGTGTTGTGGTGGGTTGATTGTGTGTGTGACAGAACGGATTTCCTAATCAATTATTGGTGGGTTCGGTTAATATTTTGGAGTTCCTTGTGGTTGGCTGTGTAATGTTTCTGACTTAGCTTGGAATTGGATACGGATATATTTATTTTACAATTAAATACAATTTTATAGACAAATTAATAAAAATAGACTATAAATAAACATAATATTAATAATATACTAGATAAACTTGAAATAAGGGTCTTATAAATAGGGAGCGTGCATGAACTGTAGGAGGCAGCACAGGAGCCGTCAGATTTTTAGCGCGAGGCGTAAATGTGATGTTTGTTGTTCCGATGTAGCCCACAAGATGGCAGAACCTACTATGCACAAGAAAACACTTGACATGTAAATGTGCCTGTTTATGGTTCCGATTCAGACCACAAGATGGCAGACCCTCCAACGCGCACGGTCCCTATAGAAAACGCCCTCCAGATCGCTACTGATGGGAAGTGTGCCTAGAAGGCTGGCCGCATTGCCACGATCAATGACAATGCTTTTTCATTGAGCGACATACTGGCCAGCCTTCTGGTCACCTGCTCATCTGTGGTGTCTATGAGGCGTGTCGCTAAACTCTTGTATAGCCAACGCGCGCTTGGCCCCCACGACATCAGCGTCGACACCAAACGCCTCAGAAATGTAACCACTGCCAAGGGTGGCGTATTTGCGGCGTGTGAGGTCCTCCATTGCGGACTCCAATGCTGGTGCCCGGAAGGCGGGACGGCGCGAGGGTATCTACGCAAGTGGCATCCCAAACTAGAGGCCGTCCCATTTTTCAAGTCAGCGTCATGTCGTCGAACCTCTTGCTGTCGTTTCTTACCAGATCAAGAGGCCCAGGTATGGCCGGAATTTTGACGCTGACAAGGGCCCTTCGGATGATGTCATTGATCCTAGCGTGTCCGGTGTCGGGGTATACCTTCGGCGCTTCTGCCTCAGGAAAGCCCATGATGCCCGTGGCTGTCCACCATGGCACAAAATAATCTATGACTTGATAACAAAACTTCCGTAAGACTCAAACATATGAATTAGTGTATTTTACAAAATGTAAAAAAAATGTAAATTAAAATGGAGCTGGGCGGGACATGTTGCCAGGCAGAGTGATGGCAGGTGGGCCAAAATGCTAACGGAATGGTGGCCGCTTTCAGACGAAAGGAGTGCCTGGCGTCCGTTGGCTCGTTGGGTGGACGACATTCGGAAGAGTGCGGGTCACTTCTGGATGAGACTGGCTCGGGACCGGGATAAGTGGCGTACTAGAAGAGAGGCCTATGCTCAGCAGTGGGCAATAAAAGGCTGATATGATGATGATGATGATGAAAAAAAAATCTTACTTCGTTGGGTCATTATCACTGCAAACTCACAATGGTCGTAAGTGCCATAGATCCTACTAGCACTTTATGCCAATTTCCACCATTTGGAACATCTTACAAAAACTTAAAAAATATATATAACTAACTACCGAACCCGCTCACAAAATTTCACGAGAATCGGTCGACAAATACCACCTGCAGAGGAGAATATCCGGAGATACATTCATTTTTGCCCAGGCTGAAACGGACACCTTCGCTTTCGGTCAATAAAAATACATATAATTTATTATATGCTGAGGCACGTGGATTGTATTGTGATCCATTAATTGCTTTTTGGTGTTATGATTGAGCATTTCACGTGTTTTGCCTTGCCTATTGATTTTCAGACGGTCAAGGTTGTTGGGATTACGAATTAGTTTTCAAGGCCGTCGTACTTTAGCACCAAACAACTACGCTACTTATTGAAATAGGCTCAAAACAACACAATCAAACCAGGACAAAGCTCTTTGAAACCATATGACGTTTGGGGACATCGAGGAACCGCAGCCAATTTGGAAAATGTGTTCCATCCTTTAGATATTCGCTTTTTATTCTGAATCAACGCACTCTATGAAAATATGATGTATGGTAACATTAAAGCCTATTAATTTCTACACAAAAATGTACTCAATGCCTTTGTGGATAAAACAAACCTTCATCGAGAAAATGAACAAGGAAGGTTTTTCTTAATTTTTTTTAATGGCAGATTCTCAAATATAAGGGCCGGTACAGACGGACTGCAACTCGACTGCAACTTGTATGGGAACTGCACGTCGACGTTGCAGTTGGACTGCAGTCGGCATGCAGTTCCCATACAAGTTGCAGTCGAGTTGCAGTCCGTCTGTACCGGCCCTAAAAGTGGGAAGAATGCAAGAATCACTTTCATTTATGAATTCTAAGACAAGCTACTTCTATATCAACATTTTTCAACACCCTTGCTCGTAACTTGGAACTCATTGAACCGCTTTTAGCCGAAGAAGAAAGCGCTGCGCTGCTCGAAACAATCGCGAGCGCGGACTTCTGGCCGAAGGGTGTGGTACTTCGGCGGTTCCGTGGGAATCTGCCGAATCCTACACCAGAACAGGTGACGCAGCAAAAAACTGTTATATGTATATTAGTCTGTACGGTATGTAAGGCCTTTGTTGCTTGAAGTGTTTTTTTAAAAGGGACGGTTTGGCCCGTCAGTAGCACTGTAGTTGTGGGACTGTAATTTCCTGCTCTTTCCCAACGCTTTAACCCCTCGAAAATTGCTGGAATCTTTTCCTTTCTTCGGTTACCCGCAATTTGACCGACTTCCCTATATCCGGACCTTTATCACAGTATAGGACAAGGACAGTAATCTATCTTTGAATATTTTACAATTCACGTTCGATTTATATTCCGGAGGTGTATTCGTACTTCTCTAATTGTTTCGGATCCCGCAATGGATATATTTTAAAAATAAGTAAATAAATAGTAAAAATTAATATATAAGGACATTCTTACACAAATTGACTAAACCCCACGGTAAGCTTAAGAAGGTTCGTGTTGTGGGTACTCAGACAACTATATTTATAATCCACAAATACTTAAATACATAGAACACCCCTGACTCAGCAAAACAGGAACTCATCACACGAATAAACGCCTTTACCGAAATTCAAGCTCAGAGCTAGGGTTTGCACGACGGATCTGAAATGTATGGGAAGATCCGCGGATCCGGATCTAGATAATTTCATACATTTCAGATCCGAATTGCAAACCCTACTCAGGATCGGCTTCATAGGAAAGGTCACTGTCTACGGCCAGACCGGTCTTATGTGGGCCTTGGTCGATTTGTGTGTAAGATTGTATTATATTAAAAAAAAACTGACATTTTGATGTCTAGGATATAAAAATATAAAGAGCTTATTCCACATTCACGTTAGCTCTGCTCATGTAGAATGTACCGTCCCTAGTTTTTTGCACGCGACCTTAGCGTATGAAAATATAGTAAATGGATTACGCCATTTCAATCTACTTTGCATATCCTACTAACTTAATACACGCTGCGACCAACTTTTTTTTATGAATACACTTAGCTTTTCGTGTGAGTGACACGGGACACCATTTACACAGCTAATGCCGCCATTCACATGGCATTTGAAGAGTAAAATGATTACTTAAAGTGTTGTTAATATGTAGGAAAATTATTTTAACTTGGCCTAAATAAATACTTTAAAAAACCTTATAAGTAAGTACACCATGCATACATAATAGAAAAAGATTTTTTTCTGTAATATAAAGGTTTCCAGCGGGAGATTATCGATTTCAAATTCAAAATATTTTCGAACGCGAAGTACGGGGGAGACGCAGCGTAGGGGGAGTTTAAGTTTCGTAACTGTTGAGGATTGATTAGTGACAGTGAATCGCTGGCCAGCAGAGCAGCGTCCCTATGAGGCATATCGTCCGAAATACTTTTTACTTAGTACCACAAGGCGTAAGTTTTGCATTAATTACGGATTATGAGGAAAACGTTGCAGGAGTGCATACACAGCGGTCGACTAGATAATGTGATTCACAAATAATGAAACCTGCATTCATCTTCTTTTCGTAAAAAATAGTTTTTTTTTATGTTTTCATTTCTTTATCACATTTTGAAATTTCAAATCTGCTGCTCGACTCCCTGTACTCGTCTGCGCAGTAGAATGACTTCCGTGGTATTATAGTCTACCCCGTGGTCTTTACCCAGCGCTCTATCTTAATACTTTTCATCAAAATCGATTCAGCGGTTTAAGCGTGAAGAGGTAACCGAAAGACAGACGTTACTTTGGTATAAATTTATAATATTACATCCCGTTTTTTTAAAAATCTAACCTCAAAAGTAGTGGTAATTAACTGTTTCTTCCGAAATGCTAGGGTTCCTATGATATCTAATATTGCGGTAGGTACCTACAATATTATGTATACACTGTAATTCACTGCATAGTTACTTAGATTTAGTTTGAGAGGAAAACAGTTACTTACTACGTTTGTAGATATAAAATCTTAATCTGCAAAAAAAAAAAAAATTAGAGCAGGTATGTATTCTGCATGAAGTACCTGCATGTAAAATAATTTCAAGGGTCATTTAACAAACAAATTAATACAATAGGTAACATTAATATTGTTATTATTCCACAGCAATTTTATATGAATTAGTTCTGATGCATATCCGACAATAATGGCGTGTATATTTCGATTATAGATTATATCATCAATTTCATATATGATAATCATAAAATGTAACCTATTTTATCATAATTCTATTATTAATTAACCTCTTACTGCATGTAATAAAAAACTAGACATTATTATATTAATAAATATTTAGTCAATTGAATGATTTAGAGACAGAAATGTACTTATTCAAAATTGTGTCTCATTAAAATTAATCTACTAAACAATAATTCGACCAAGTAAAACGCTATACGTAATGAAAAATTGCCGAATGTTTGCCTGCGAAAAATTTGTAGGCAATGCCAATATAAATCGTTGTATAACACAAGCCTTTTTGAGCTTATTGTGGGGCTCAGTGAACTTGTGTAAGAGTGTTGTATACTTAATATTTATTTATTTAATTATATGGATGCGGCTAAGTTCGCTGCTTTTCTTTCATTTCTTTATTATTTCCTTTATTGCAAACCATGGTACATATTCGATCTATTCGTTTATTGTTTATTGTTGTTATACATACATACCAGCACTTACAGATACACAGGGATCGGAAACCGGTATTTTTTGTATGGGAACGAAAACGGTATTTTTTCATTCTTTGTTAATTACTTCATTTCTAATTAGGCAATCTAATAATACGAAGTCGTTATCTGAAAACACAACTGAGTCCTACATTTAGAGTATAAAATAAACCGAAATATATGGTTATTTGGATGTTTTTGTAAAAAACCGGTTCCGATCCCTGCAGATACACCTTACGTGCTATAATAGTGTTGTTATTAATATGTAATTGTATTTTCGTGTGATATTATGTTGTTACAAAAGAAGTATCCCATGGACCCGGACAGGGTATAGCAAGTATATTCTTAAAAATAATTCTGCTCCTCGCGCCACTACTACTTTGTGTTCACCGTAATTGAGGAAAATGAAACAATAATCATTGTCAACTGTAAGTAAATATTCTTTATTGCACCAATAATTATACATATTACATACATGTAAAACTACACATAAATTATAATAGAAAATAGAACCAGATAACAACAGGCGGTCTTATGGCTAAAAAGCGATCTCTTCCAGACAACCTTTGGGTAGCCAAGCCAGCTAGGAAATTAAGTACAAAAGATATGATGCGCCGCGCGAAACTTGCGACGAAAGATTTGATGATCGCGCGGGTAACGTTTTACCTCAATAACTTTGAAAGTGTACTTCTGTTTCGAAATTTTGTTAAATCTCTGAGCTAGGTATATCATTAGCTATTTTATGCTAAAATTATATTACTGTGGTATGCAGGCAATATTTTCGTGTTTTTTTTCTATCGAGTCAAATTTAACCTTCTAAGGTTTCCTTCGAATTGCAAATATAATTTAGTCTCCGTGTGATTTTTATTCATAGCTTTGTAAAAATATGTAAGAATTCAATATAAAAACTGAAATTTTGCGTTAGCCCCTCTTAATTAAGAAAACTAATAATTCTACAATGTTGTTTCAGTAAGCAATGTGTCAAAGAGAATTTTCAAAAGTTGCAAGGTTACTCTTACACCTACCTACAGGTACCTCTATGACCTTTGAAATAAACGCCAATGAGTGATGTAAATTTTAAATGAAACAGTCAACATTGAGGAATAATCCCTCATTTGTACGGAAACTTTATAAGTAGTAACTTGCATGAGAAGTTTCTCATGATTTTTTACAGTGGAAGTTTTGAGAATGTTTACTACCCCATTTTCGTCAAATGTGCTATTACGTCTAAATATTTGGATCGATTTGGATCTTGGAGTCTGCTCTTGCGAATATAATCTAGTTTCGTTTGATGTTGTTTATGACATTTGCCCTTGTTTAACGTGTAGATTACAATTCAATATTAAAACTTAAAATGTTGCATTAGCCCCCTCTTAATCTATGACATACGCTTACGCAGAAAACTCAACAATTATTAAATGTAGTTTCAATTAAATCTTGGAGAAGGTCGGCTTCCATCTCATTCAATTATCAATCTTGTTGGGTCAAAAACTACCCCGTTTTCTTCAGAGGTGCTATTTCAAACCGACCGTCCCAGCACGCAAACGTGTAAGTATTGTTAAAGATCCACATCTTTGAAGCCATCATACCGTACTGCCGTCCCATGGTCCCTGGAAATGCCTTTTCCACATTCTCAACGTCTATATCTTTGTAATAATAATGTCCTTTCAAGAAGTTGCACCCTTTAATAGGGAACCTGAAAATTTGGAATAACGCTTTAGAAACAGCGCTATTGCAAGTTAGATTTTTGACTGCCATAATCCATTTGATTCCTGCAGGTGTCTCTTGTCCAAATTTAACAACTCCTTGTTTGTCTTTTCCTGGTATATCGTTTTCTAATGTCGTGTTTACGCTCATGAGATTATATCCATCCCTGTTTTTATAGATTTTTAATTCAAGATCGTAAGGAAGCGGTTTTATGTATGGCGGGACTGGATTTTTGCAATTTTCTATGCTGATGAGATTAGTTTTATACTGTTTAGCGAAACAGTATTGCAGTAAAAAAGTTAAAATTATTAAACACTTCATGGCGTTAGTGTCGAACCAGAAATTGTGACGATCACTGGTAGAGAGCACCAAAATTTCAATGTGCATTTAATGATAAAATTACTTGGATAATAAAGTATTGTTATCAGAAAAAGCATCGGCAATTTAATATGCATTAGTTTTAATGAATTCTATATAGTATAAACTAGAGACAGATGGAATTATGATGTCAATAACTCTTGCACGTCTGTGCCATAAAAATCGCTGCAGAGTTATCTTGGTCTGATTCTAACATAACATGGGTAGATAAACGAGTGAATATTATAAGTTTTTTTAATTAATAAAGGTTTTCAAGAACTGCCTTAAATATACAGTGTGTCCCTAGCCATTGGACAAAGCCGAAATGTACATATGCATTAGGGTATTTAGAACCAGTGTACAAAGTATCATAACAACCGGTGTAGCGGTTTCGAAGAAATTAACAAATTACCATTTTTTACTTTGGAGCAGCCTGTATGTGTTAGTAGCTCCTAAGGTAATATCCTCAAAGAATAGTATGGAACCTTCTTCGACCTTTTTGATTGTTTATAACACTAATAAGCTTCTGACTTTTGAAAAATGTCATCATAATCAAATATTTCGAACAAATTGTCAAAAACTTTGCCAAAGATTAACACAGTGTGTTTCTTTTTGTTGTCGATTATTGCAAATAACTCTTGTTCGAAAAAAAAAAATCTTTTGTTCTAATTAAAAAAATATTAACGTCAGAGCATTCATGAGAAGTAACCCTACGTGGGATTTCAGGGTTTGTGCGATGGCTAAGGTCACCTGTACATGCCTATAAATATTTGTTGTTGAGTAGTGCTATAAATTAAGTACTAACAGATGTTGATCTTAGAATGGGCTTCCTAAACTTCCTACTTTTTAAGGATACATACACTGAAATAAAAATTTAAGTAATTATAATAATAAATCAATCCTACAACTTTGTGTAAAATTTCCGATTTCAAATACCTAATTTTCGAACGCAAAGTACGAGTTTCATGAGTGTTACGGTCTGTTTAGTGACCGTGGATCGCTGGCCAGCAGAGCAGCGTGCATGTGCTATGCTATTGAGGTGTATCCTACCAAAGACTTTTCACTTAGTACCACAAGGCCTAAGTTTTGCATTACATATTTATTTAATGGTATGGCGGCGGCTAAGTTCGCGTGTTTTTTGTCAATTCTGTTCCTCGCGCCACCACTACTTGTGGTCGACGTAATTGAGGAAAATAAAACAATAAGCATTGTCAAATGTACAGTTCCTTATGCGTTTAAGGTGTGAAGCCAGGAACTTAGAAAGGAACAAAAGATTTGCTTGTCAAATCCCTCGGCTACTACGGTATATCACTAGCTATTTACTTAATATGTTGCTATAAATTGTATTGCTGTGGTATGCACAGTAACAATATTCAATACAAATTAAATGAAAATAAGACATATTTTCTTGTTTTTTTCCTATCATGCAACTTTAACTCCGTGTGATGTTTTTTATGATATTTGCCCTTGTTTAACGTGTAGATTACAATTCAATATTAAAACTAAAATGTTGCATTAGCCCCCTCTTAATCTATGACATACGTTTACGCAGAAAACCAATAATTATTAAATGTAGTTTCAATTAAATCTTGGAGAAGGTCGGCTTCCATCTCATTCAATTATCAATCTTGTTGGGTCAAAAACTACCCCATTTTCTTCAGAGGTGCTATTTCAAACCGACCATCCCAGCACCCAAACGTATTAGTTTTGTTAAAGATCCACATCTTTGAAGCCATCATACCGTACTGCCGTCCCATGGTCCCAGGAAATGCCTTTTCCACATTCTCAACGTCTATATCTTTTGTATAATAATGTCCTTTCATAAGCTTACACCCTTTTATGGGGAAACTGTAAATTTGGAATAAGCCTTTAGAAATAGCGCTATTGCAAGTTAGATTATTGACCGCCATAATCCATTTGATTCCTGCAGGGGTCAGTTGCCCAAATTTAACAAGTCCTTGTTTATCTTTTCCTGGTATATCGTTTTCGACTGTTATGTTTATGCTCAAAAGATTATATCCTTCGCTGCCTTTATATTTAAATTCAAGACCGTAAGGCAGCGGCTTACTGTATGGCGGGTCGGGATTTTTGCAATTTTCTACGCTGATGAGAATAATTTTGTACTGTTTAGCGCAACAGTATTGCAGTAAAAAAGTTAAAATGATTAAACACTTCATGGCGTTGGTATAGAACCAACAATAATGACGATCACAGCTAGAGAGCTCCAAAGTTTCAATTGGCATTTAATGATAAAATTGCTTCGAAACCTACGTATTACGGGATAATTAAGTATTGGTATCAGAAAATGCATCGGCAATTTAATATGAATTAGTTTAATGAATTCTGTATTGTTGCGAGGGCAAACCAGAATTGTGTACTGACGTTAGGAAATTTGAAAACTAATATAACATGGGTAGGTATTAGAGAATCCAGTGGATATTATTAGTTACCTTAAATTGTATGTGTGTCTACATATGTATTTGATGTTAAGTAGTGATAAAGATAATGTCATTCACGATGACGCGCAGTTTTGTCAAGTATAACCTTTAATAGCATGATAATACGGTCCAAAGCAAGCGTCTTCTTGAATGAAACTATGTTGAACAACCTGAGGTGGGTTAAACATAATATAGGTAAAGCACTTGTTATGGTTCTGAACTGGGTTTTAACTTTGATACGACCTTGAGGATCATTTTGGTGTTGGCGGGTATCCCACGCACAGCTTTCACTTTATTTCGCATGCTCCAATCAGCATGAGCGATTTTTTTATATTATAAACTTATCGGCGATTAGTCCCACTGGAAATGAAGTCAGAGCCTAAGATGGAGCTCACCAGT
This sequence comes from Cydia pomonella, assembly GCF_033807575.1. NCBI lineage: Eukaryota > Metazoa > Arthropoda > Insecta > Lepidoptera > Tortricidae > Cydia > Cydia pomonella. Next base: position 3,904,889 of record NC_084708.1, read on the forward strand.
TCAGTAGTAGATTATTCACTCTTGCTTTAAAGAGAGCTAGGTCATATAAGGGACTACAGATGGCGGGACCGCATTCCATTCTTTAGCAGTCCATACCAAAAAAGAGGAGGCAAACATTGATGTAAGTAAAAGGGGCAAATCATTTCGTGCGAACAAATGGATCGTTTACCAGGAACGGGTGCATTCGCTCCCCGCGCAAGGATGTCCGATAATGGAAAGGAGAAGGTGGGATCAGGTCGTGCAGTTCCTGTGCGCACTCCCCGGAATGTATCCGATAGACCACTGATAGGCTAGCGACTCAACGGCGATGCTCAAGGCTCTGTAACTTTTGATAGATGGGTCATCGCCAGAGTCTATGAGCCCGGCACTCTTTCGAGTCCAGAGCTGCCAGCTGATATTTGGCGGAACCGTCCCATAGGTAGCAGGATTCCATGCACGAGTGGACCTGTGCTTTGTATAGGGTGATCTTGAAGGTCGTATCAACAAAACCTTAACAAGTCTTTAAATCTGATTCAGGCCCTCTGTCACGTGACTCTCCACGATTTATTATACAAGCAGCGATGTCTTAGAGTTTTATAACAAAATATACCCATTGACTCACTGCGTCAATCAATGCAAACAATAGATTGTTGCCCTTTCCCCAGCTTTTAATATCGTGCCCTACAGACGCCATTGAGCAGGCAAGGCTTGTAAAGGGCATCCTAAATAAGGGCCCTACTTTCTAAGCCTACGAGATTTAAAGTGGCGACATTGATATGTACAGTCTTTGAAGAACGGCCCTTGATAAGTGTTAATTTGAAGACCGGTCTGGCCTAGTGGGTAGTAACCCTGCATGTTATGCCGATGCTCCCGGGTTCAAATCCTAGTAAGGGCATTTATTTGTTTGATGAGCACGAATATTTGTTCCATTGTTAATATTGAGCTGACTGTGGGACTTACTTAAAATGTGTAATCATATCGTATAATATTTATTTAATTGAGAACTGGAAAGAAAGTACTCTTAATGATTTCCTTGACTTTTAAAAATTTATAGTACCTACTCTTTTATTGTGGCTCTACTCCTGTTCCCATATATTCTTAATCCTGACGCAAAAAGATGGGTGTTATAAGTCGCCAATGTATGCCTGTGGCATCGTTAGCTTTCAAACGGATGGGGCGGTTTCTATGCAGTTTTATTACGCGAAAGCAAGTTTCCTTGCTATGTTTGATAAAAATCGATCAAGCAGTTTGAAGAATATCAGCATTTTTGGCATAATGTGTACTAGGGGTTTTTTAATTTTTTTAAATTAAATAGTTGTGCCTGATAAGCATAATATTTTATTAGACTGCTTTCAGTGCCAGTTATCTGATTCTGGATCTGGTGACCACTGATGTAGGTATTCAAAATAAATATGTACCATGCACAGTAAGCTGCAGAGTTAAGTGATCCCCCTGCAAATAAATTTCTATGCAGGGGGGTTACTTAACTCTGCAACTTACACATAAGTATTAAGTTTTCCTCGCGTTTTTAAACGTTATTGCTCGCATTTAGAATAGTACTTGATGTGATTCATTATTTAGATTATTTGTTTACTTGTGACCAAACAAGACACACACAGATCTGTCCATTACGCTTTTTGCGGTAGCTTCGAGCGTGTGACGTCACACGCGACAGACTGCCGGGTCGAATGCACCCTCGTTAATGAAGTCCCAGCTATTAACGACTTCGTTGAAGGGGTTAAAGTGGGGTACGAGTTATATACGATACGATACGAGTACTAATTACTTAGCGTATCAAAAGTATTTATGGTGAGTAAATTACAGACTTACGAGGTATTGAATTATTTAGTATTCATCGAATTTACACTTATTTACTTCTCGTTACATTTCTAAAATGGATATATTTTTTGTTCTTGAATGTATGTATAAGGAGCAAAAATTGGAATATTTAAGGTTATAGTACCGGAAACATGGTAAGTAATTACTAAGTCTGATATTTAAATGTATATGCGGTAGTGTGACTCACTTGTACCGACCGGTTGCCGCCGCCAGGTCGAATGCACCCTTGTTAATGAAGCAGTTATTAACGACTTTGTAAAGGGTTTGAAGTAGGGTAGGGTACTCTCCTACTTCCTTCTACGATACGATACTCTCGTAATACTACGTTTGTTACTAATATGATCGGGATTTTGGGGTATGAAAGTAGTTTACATCACTACACTAGAACTTAAATTAATTTAGGTACTTCTCCTGACATTTCGAACTGTCGTTACGTTTCGGTTGCATAGTATAATAAGTAAAAAACCCTGCCAAGAGCATGTCACGCCATGCTTAGTGTAGAGTTCCTCAGTTACCCGCCTGTCACAATAGACTGTCTTGAACAAGGGCTATTATGTAAGTATAACATATGGGGTAGTGTGACGTCACTTGCAGCGGCCGCCTGCCGGGTCGAATGCACCCTTACGTTAATGAACCGCAGTTATTTACGACTTATTCAGCATGGAAGGGGTATGAGAGGTGACCTACTTGATTACTACTATACAATGGAATGAAATGAAAATCTTTATTTCGGGGAACTAGTGGCCCCCGCAGTGTCAGGACGCCGACCGCGGAACCGCCGAAACTATACAATACGATACTATGCTTATTACACTATTCGATCATCAAATAGGAGTACTTATTCAGTGGAAACTTTGTTTATTTATTTCGCTTGACCATTGAGTATAATGTTAATGTCCAAAAAAGGCTTAGCGTATCAAAAACATGATAGGTATGAACAATAAGTCTAGTATAACATATGCGGTGGCGGTGACGTGTGACGTCACTGGCTGCCGGGTCGAATGCACCCTCGCATTAATGAAGCCCAGTTATTGGCGACTTGGAGGATTATTCTGTTAGTAATAACAGGTTATGACTTTGATGTGGAATTGATATGTCAGCTATCATAAGTTCAATTCAATTATGCATGTTATGGTTCCATCAAGGTGTTGGACATAATATAAGACACGGCCCGTGGGTGGGTCAAAATTCTTTTCCCTGTCTTGTTTTTTGTATCCAAAAAATGTGACGGAGTGTAGCTATAAGTATGATTTTTAGTTTTTAATTTTTTTCAAGTCTCTTTTTTTTAATAGCACTCGACTTTATTTATTTATTTGAAAAAGCCACCTATGCAAGCGCGACTGATTAATCAGAAACAAGACAACGAAAAGAATTTGACCCAGGCATACGAATCATTTCGGTGATATGCTTTCATAAATGATTTTTTTTTCTGGCTTTTACTCCCTGCCAATTTGCACCGGGTGAATGAATACGCCAATGTCGGTGTTGACTTTCACACGAGAGGAGAATGTTCGGTAATATTTTGAGCTTGTAGAATATACCCAGGCATACGAATCATTTCGGTGATATGCTTTCATAAATGAAATTCCTCGTTGAAGAAATGTCACTGACAGCTGACAGATCGAGTAGATCGTGTCATTCACGAAGACGCCTGCCTTGACTCGTATTGTCATGTTTTTAAAGGTTAGATTTGACAAATCTGCGCGTCATCGTGGATGACACGAACTAGGTATATCATAAGGTAATTATTGACATTTGTATTTTCATGTGGAGTAACCATTATTTGATTTGAATACATGGTTTTACTGTGTAATATTTGTTTTTTGTACAGTGACTTGTGTACTTTGATTTTACTTTTTGACTTGTGTTATTTTTAATATTAAGGATTTTGAATTGAATTGAATCAGAATGAGCCTCTTGTTTGTTGAAGGGGTTAAAGTGGGGTGCTGTATTGTCCTACTTATTTACTACGGGGGTAACTTATCTGATTTGATGTTCCTAATAAAACAATTAAGTTTGAACAGTGTTCTTATAATGTAATGTATCGTATAAACGAGATTTGTACAATATATCTACTAACCAAATGATATTTAGGCACAGTCAGCAAAACTATTCACACTGCAAATCAAATATGCGGAGTTGCTAAGCAGATAGTAAAATTAATCGATATTTCGAACGCATTTAATGCGGTTGACCACGACCTTCTTCTTGCTACTCTCTCACACCTTAGGTTCTCCTCGAAAACGATTGAGTGGTTCGCCTCCTACCTATCCAACCGAGAACAAGCTTTGCGTGTCGGTTGTTGATGATGTTCGGTATGGTGCAATTAGAATGCCGGGGTACCACAAGGGGGTATCCTCTCTCCTCTTTTATTTTCGGTATTTATTAATTTAATCATGTCTGAACTTGGTGGCTCTGTATGCAGACGATTTACAGCTGTATACTCAGGCAGAAGTCACGGAATACTGCCATAGCAATGATGATCTAAGCCGCATCAGCAAGTGGTTTTGGTATATCCGTGAATCCCTCAAAGTTTCAGGCCATCATTTAATTTATTAATATAATTATTCATGATTCAAATATTTTTAATCACAGTAACTCAGTGGTCTTTGATTGTTTCTCGATTTGTATGAATACAAATAATTTACCACTGCGTTACCATCTTTTTACATTAATCAATACAAATATATGAAATGAGACAAAAGTTGGTCAACAAATTCCTATTATTTGGTTCAAGTATATTTTGAGAATACAATTTTTACACACGAGTTCAATATATATCATACTTTTTTCGGGCAATAGATTAATAGTCATGAAAAAGTAGAATGATCCATTTCACACATGTATGTGATCAAAAATTTGGATAAAAATAGTTGAGGTCTCGGCATCATTTTGAAGTTTTTTTTAATTTTGAGTTTTTTTTTTCATTTATCCATTCACGCCACTCCCTACGCTGAACAAACATCACCCTTTGGCGTTTGATATATTTTATTTTGTCACTGGTCACATGATTTATTACAAATACCAAATTACAGTGCTGACAAATTTTTAAGCTAAGACGCGGAGACGGCCATAAAAATTTCCCCGTTTTCATAATTACTTATGTTTATAAATATTATCTCAAGCATAATAAACTTACTTACGATATATCGTGAGCCAAAACCATAAACATAACATTTTCTTGGAACACAAATTCACAACGCAGCCTAATCGAATAGCGTGCTCACCAACGAAACAACAATAAGCTTACCAATTTTGAACCTTATTTAAATGACATAGGGAGCTTGAATGGATACAGTCATGTCTTCGCTATTAGACGATCGATATTAGTCAGCTGGTGGCATATTACTATCCCTGCAGCCAAGTCGAAGGATTAGGCCAACCAGGCCTAGCCAAAATGATAATTTAAAACTTAACAGTTTTGAATGATTCACGGTTAGTTTCACTAGACTTAAATCGACCGGGGTATGAACCTTACCTTTTGTATTGTTTATGAGTTCCCGATATTTCGACGCAGGTCTACACAACTTTGACACCCACCCTATCTCCAGTTACCCGTGAACAAGATGCGTGTAACTGCGTCGAAATATCGGGAGCTCATAAACAATACAAAATGTAATCACGGTTCAAATCCCGGTCGATTTAAGTCTAATTTAAAACTTTCCAGTTTTGAATACAGTTATATAAAATCACATTTTTAACCGTGTTTATAGCGAATTTACCTTTATTTATCAACGTTTCGACACAGGTTTCACTGGTCATGGTCACGGCTGATGTAACAGCAAAATGTGAAAACAGAGATTTGAGTAACTACCAGCCGCGAAATTAAAAGGAAAGAAAACCTGTGACGGAAGAAATGGCCGTCGCGCGGGTTGTTCCCGGATCTCAATGACTCTAAATATACCTACTTACTTCTGTTTATAATTTTGCCGTCAGTACCCCTAGTGTAATTTTAGTCGATAGCGAAACGTGACGTACGCGTTTGCGTTAAGTCTCATTTTGTATGGGTTTTTGAACAGCGCGCCAAGCGGGACGTTTTGGAAAGTCAAAAATGTCATACAAAATGACACTTAACGCAAACGCGTACGTCACGTTTCGCTGTCGAAAATATTTACACTAGGGGTACAGATCCTTCGGCTATATTACAAGCTATTTTATACTAAAATTTGAATAGAATAGAAATAATTTATTCGTAAGCACAAACACAACACAGAAAATTATACAAGACAGAGAGACATAAAAAGAAGAAAGTGCCACATCGTCTCATCTAAGGATGATGCTGGCGACTTCCAGCGCTGATCTTCCGATGAGACCATCCGGTGAAACAATCAGGACAGGTAACAAAAATAATAAACAAAATTAATATAAAACATACAAATGACTATGATAGTAACAAATTAAAATTAAAAACTTGTACTATTATGTATGCATCGTTATGGTATGCCATAACGATACAGGTGTTTTTTTAATAACCAGCAATATTTTATGATGTGAATAAATGTGGGACCAAACCCGAAATCACGAAAAAAAAATTGACTGTTTCATACATTTTGTTTTGGTCAGGTCTGATGTTGATATTTTCTATAAAGAGTCAATATTTTTCGCGATTTCTGGGTTGGTCCCATAGTCTCATAGTTATTAAAAAAACAACCTTTAAACAACTGAAAATAAAATCTGTAATAATAATAATATAAAGACTACTTTGAAAAACTTTCCGTTAGCTCCCTCTTCATTTTCATTTACTTCACTATTTGGATTACCACCATGTATTGATTTTCGCCTCTCAATGCGATATGAATACTCCGTACGTGCACTGGCAAGGTCAGTGACCTCAAGACTTCGATTTTTGCTCTTTTTACTGTTCTCGTGGCGGTTTGCTGCAAACTATTTTATCCTTAAGGGAGTATAATGTAGAAATAAAATCGCTTTATGTTTTGTTAGAAAACTACAATTACTGTAGCCGGGCGACTCCAACTAAAGCCAAATAGGTATGTTTGTATGCCAAATAGGTAATGTCGATTTCGTTCCAATCCATAGACAAACAATATTAAGGAGGATGCTGGAGCCTCTGGTTTTACATCGGGACTTATTCCAATAATTAATAAATTACCATGATTTATACATTCTTTATGATACTCGTAGCGTACCATCGGTAATAATAAGATACTACTATAGAGGCCGGGAAACGAAGGGTTGCAGGCCAAGTAGATATAAACGCCCGAGCGTAGCGAGGTCAATAGGGATAATACGCGGCCGGCAACCCCGATTTTTGCCGAGATTTGTAAGTGCTTTTCTCAAACTTGCAATGAAAAAAAAAGAGTTAATTTGTTTACACAGCTAAAAATAAATTACGAATGTACAGTCAGCATCAATAGTAACGGATGAAACAACGCGCCAAAAGTATCTGACATCCCGGATAACTTACAGATTAATTTCTAAAATACAGATAAATTTCTAAAATTCACATTCAAAAGTATATCTTGTACAGTCTTAGTTGTTCTATATTAAAGACATCACTTTTTGTTAAGCTGTTACAGAATCGTAGATACTTATGAAGCGTTATTTGTTCCGTGACTTTTGATGCTGACTGTACTACTATTTGATGGTTGAATGCCAAAACGATGTGTCACAATTTGACGCTTAAAACCAAAAAGAAGGTTGCTTTATCTACAGGCTTAGGTGTGTAAGGCTGTATAAAATTCCTTTACATATCATCTTCACTCATTGCTCCGGATACGTAGTATCTCCAGGCCTTATTTGAAGTCATATTAAAATTTCATTTAATATAGTATAATTTAATTACTAACAAACTATATGGGCCTTTTTGACCTGAAATAAATGTATTGAATTTAATTGAATTGCAAGTTTGAGAAAAAAAAAGTAATTTATCAGGGCCCGTAGTTACTTGAACATATCAGTATCTTCCACGACGATAATAATGTACTTTGCTAGTGAGGAAAATTCTATTTCTCCAAGACCTGTTCATTATCCTCACGACCTTAAACACGATTCCAGGAAATCTCGGAAAATAACAACCATTCAACAACAAGACACAAGACACAAATTACCCGTCTCCAATTACAAGATGGCGGAGTTACTCGACGTCCGTCTGTAACTGTAGTCGAGTGGGAATCCTTTTATTACTGGTTTACGGGTGCGGAAAGATGTATTTTGTCCCCTAGTGCTTGAATTTGTGTTACCACTCATTCGTTATGTTTATGCCATCCTTTTGTATTGACAAGGTCCCAAATAAGTACCGGTATACTAAGACAACATGAAATATGAAAGATTGTTTCTATTTCCCTCAAGAATATATACATGTTCATATAAAACTACTCAAAGTTATCAAGGTTAAGAAAGTTAGTAAATAAATGTATCCAATAAATAAATAATTCGCGGCTCTGGTACACCGGCTCAAAGCGGTACCATAGATCCCCGCAGCCGGCAGTCAGTACTGCCACGTACGCCACCGCGGCTAAATCGCCGCCGCCAAAGCCCAAAAAGGCTAATTCCGCCTCCTCTTCATCCACAGGTGCCACAGCCAGCGACAAGAGGAGGCCAGGCCAACCGGCCAAGTACAAGCCGCCCCAGATCCTGGTCGAGGACTTCCCGGACTGGCGCCGTCACGTCCAGGCCATCAACAAACGGCTTGGGTTCCCGGCCACAACCGAGACCGCCGGCCCAAAAGGCGTCCGATTCTACCCCAGGTCCGGGGTAGAATATATAGGGGTCAAAAAGTACCTCACGGAGCAGCGGGACCTTCACCACAAGCTCGAGTTCGTCGAGCACGCGGAGAGGTCCGCCATGCCAATGAAGGCCGCTATCCGCGGCCTTCCGCCGACAACAACGGTGCAGGACGTCAAGGACGCCTGCGCTGACAAGGGGTATAACGTATCGCACGCTAAACTTATATCCCCAGGTAGAGGACGAGGAAGCAGCGTGTTCTTCGTCGAGCTCGCCGGGACGGAACGTGAGAATCCAGGCTTCCTGGACCTCACGGACCTAGCCGGCATCACCACCAAGGTTCGTGTTGAACCTTGGAGAGGTAAGCCCGGGCCACCGCAATGCCACCGGTGCCAGGGGTTCAGGCATTCATCCCACGGGTGCCACAGGGCGGTCCGGTGCGTCAAGTGCGCACTGAACCACCACTCGAACGAGTGCACGAGATCGAAGGAGGAGCCAGCCACGTGCTGCAACTGCTTCGAGGACCACCCTGCCAACCACAGGCAGTGCCCAGCATACCTCGTAGAGCTGAGGAATACCGAGATAAGTTGGCGGCGATTTTGATAGCTTAGACGGTGCAAGTGTTATTTTAAACGTCAAACATCTATGATATCATGACATTTACTTAACACTTGCACAGGCTGGGCTATCAATCGCTGCCAACTTAGCTTGGTCCGACTAAAGGCTTTCCCATTTTTACTTCTTTCCTAAATTCTTTATACCTTAAACTATACTTACATTGCTTGTAAAGTACGTCTCAGCATAGAACAGGAATAGGCTTACCTGAAAAAAAAAGGGAACGGATATTAATAATTTTATAATAAAACTTTTTAACAAAAAATAAAACCGACTTCGAATATTACCAAAAGCGCCATACATGTACCTATAAAATTTGAAGAGTTCCTTCGATTTCTTCAAGATCCCATCATCAGATCCCGACTTGGTGCCAACGGGATCATCTCGGGGTTATACCCGTTCGATTAAAAAAAAGATGAAAATCGGTTCACGATTCTCGGAGATATCGAGTATGTAACATACATACAACTAAAAAAATAACGTGTAACTTAAATATGTGTGTTTTAACCTTATAACATGTATCTTACCCACAAGCATGAATAATATTTTATTGTATAAACCACCAGTAGGGCTAAGATGGTCGGCTCTTTATCATTTGTCACCATGTCTGTCACGTTCTGACAAGTATGTAAGTGCGAAAGTGACGGGCATAGTGACAGGTGATATAAATGGAACCATGCTGCCACTGCAGCTTTAAACATCTACAAACAAATGAACAACACCGGGTAAAATAGTGCTCTTGTATTCAAATACACCCAAAACCCAAAAATTACTCATTTTGGGTCATTGCGCCAAACTAGTAAGTAGTATGTAATAAAATACTTTTAAACCGTCTGAATTGCCAGGTTCAGTACCCCTAGTGTAAATATTTTCGACAGCGAAACGTGACGTACGCGTTTGCGTTAAGTGTCATTTTGTATGAGATTTTTGACTTTCCTAAACGTCCCGCTTGGCGCGCTGTTCAAAAACCCATACAAAATGAGACTTAACGCAAACGCGTACGTCACGTTTCGCTATCGACTAAATTTACACTAGGGGTACAGATATATCGACACATGTAAAATAAAATAGAGTAAGCATAGAGTGCTCACTCCATACATTAGTTTTGGCACCCAAAACTCTTATTATTTTCCTACTCGACATCTAGCATCGAGTAGCGGAATTATCATTGACGGTTGCGGTTGTGACGCACGGAAAGTCTAATGCGCAATATTTTTCAGTTAATATTATAACCGGATTAACCGGAACTCTATTTTCAACTCCTGCATGTAATATTCGTTGTAAATTGTTGATAAATACAATTTCGTCAGCCGCGACACCCGAAACATCTCGTGTCAAGTAGTACTGATAATTCCGCTACTCGATGCTAGATGCCGACTACGAAAATAATAAGCGTTTTGGTACCAAAACTGATGTATTGAGTGCACACTCTATGCTTACTTTTTATTTCTCTATGGTGATTCTCATTATTTTGGGTCACATTTCATCGACATCAAGTGAACCGAGAATTAGAATTATTATTGCTTACAAAACTCCTTAAATAAACCCAAACAAGTTGACCGAAAGTTAATTTCACTTTGAAACGAACACGCTTTATCAAAGAAGATGAGATTCGTAATACCCAGATTTAAAAAAATTAAATGACTCCGTAGAGAAATGGACCGGATTATGACTTTGTCTTTTTCTTTTCACGTTGCTTTGAGAAGGATGGAGTGAGCTTGGGTTACGGGATATTGTGTATTTAAAAGAGAAATGGGTGTCTTAAGCAAATATTAAAATATATGAAATGTATCTCATCCTGTATAAACGGTTTTTTTTCCTTCTTAGGGTTCCGTAGCCAAATGGCAAAAAACGGAACCCTTATAGATTCGTCATGTCCGTCTGTCTGTCCTTTTATGTCACAGCCACCTTTTTTCCGAAACTATAAGAACTATACTGTTCAAACTTGGTAAGTAGATGTATTCTATGAACCGCATTAAGATTTTCACACAAAAATAGAAAAAAAACCTATAAATTTTGGGGGTTCCCCCATACTTAGAACTAACACTCAAAAAATATTTTCTCATCAAATCCATACGTGTGGGGTATCTATGGATAGGTCTTTAAAAATGATATTGAGGTTTCTAATATCATTTTTTTCTAAACTGAATAGTTTGCGCGAGAGACACTTCCAAAGTGGTAAAAAGTGTTCCCCCCCCGTAACTTCTAAAATAACAGAATGAAAAATCTAAAAAAAAATATATCATATACATTACCATGCAAACTTCCTCCGAAAATTGGTTTGAACGAGATCTAGTAAGTAGTTTTTTTAATAAGTCATAAAATAAAAAATATTTTTTTTTTTCATCAAACCCATACCTGTGGGGTACGGATAGGTCTTCAAGAATGATATTGAGGTTTCTAATATTATTTTTTTCTAAACTGAATAGTTTGCGCGAGAGACACTTCCAAAGTGGTAAAATGTGTGTCCTAAGTGGTAAAATGTTGAACGAGATCTAGTAAGTAGATTTTTTTTAATACGTCATAAATGGTACGGAACCCTTCATGCGCGAGTCCGACTCGCACTTGGCCGCTTTTTTGGTATGTTATTGACACAATGAAAAACTAGGTTTATAGGCTTTCCTTTTTTTTATTAACGCAAAACGGGTAATTTCTTTTTTCTGAAAACCCCCAGATGTGCTTACCACGTGCGCCCGTGGGGGACAGAACATACTCATTGCCTCAAATTAAAAACACGTTTTGACATTCCTGATAACGTACCAAAAACTAGACTTATGTAATTTGTTGCCCACCATGAACCATAATGTTTGATGTTTACGGTGGGGTGTAAAAAAAACTGTGACAAGGACAAACAATAATAAAGCTTTCTCTGCTACTCCTACTGTAAGGTACTTAAGACTATTCCGTTCTGTCAGTTCCCCCCACCACTCATACCCGGTTAATGTAATTTGATAAGTAGATAGTTCTGTGCATAATCCTTTCAAAGCAGCTTACGTTTGATATCCGGTGCGTTGTGGTTGCTACACTTACGAATCATAAACCTTTCAGCGAGGGTTAAATCGATTTAGACCGCGGTTAGTTGAGGGATTGGAAATGATTTGCTTCCGCTCTAGTTTCCAAGTTTTGGACTGATTTGATTGTGAACACGCGGTTTTGTTTGAAATAATCGATAAGCAGGTAAAATGGTGGTGATTTTGCGCCATATTAGCCAATTGGAACGTGCAGCTGACATCAAAACGACATTTGAATCATGTATGATTCCAATATTAATTTAATCCAATATTATATTATTTTGATGTCAGGTGCATGGGCGTAGGTAGGAAGCAGCAGGGGACAGAAAGTTTACATAGAATGTGTGCCCCTCTGCGGCCTATAACCTCAAAAGTGGTAACTTTTCCGAAATTAAATCTGAGTAACTTGAGTTATGATTGATTGGTGTAATCCTGTTATCCCTCATCAGGGACATAAGGCTCGCAGAAGAATTTTCCATTTGTCGCGATCCTGGGCGGCTACTTCCAGCTCTTCCCAGCCGAGTCCAGTTGAGCCAGCCTCCTTCTCAACTGATCGCCTCCTTGTGGTACAAGGCCGCCCTGACCGTCTACTGCCAGTCGATTGCCAGCGGAGACACTGCTTGGACAAGTGGCTGTCCGGGCTACGGAGCGTGTGTCCGATCCATCGCCATTTCCTTACAAGGATTTCCTGGCCTATGGATTTCTGGTCAGTCATTTGCCACAATCTGACGTTCGAGATGGTTCGTGGCCAGTAAATACCTAGGATGCAACTTGAGTTATACACTACCTATAACTATAACTTGTAGTGTCGTCTCTACATCTTATTGTACCGCAATATTAGCTATCTTAGGAATAAGAACCCTAGCATTTTGGAAGAAAACACTACAAAAAAGGCGTGAACGTGGCGACTTGATCGAGACGTTCAAAATAATTCACGGATACTACGACTGTCCAGAACTAAGCGACTTCTTCACTCGAAATCCAAACACGCGCACAAGAGGACACTATCTTAAACTAGTAACAACAAAGCATAAAACAAATATCAGCAAAATCTTTATTGCAAACCGAATAGTAAATGCCTGGAACAAATTAACCTCTGAAGTTGTGAACTCTTGTAGTGTGAATCAATTTAAAAACAATCTTAACAGACTATCTAAGCAGTGAAATTATGCTAAGTGAACTCTGATTTAGACGTACCAGCATCAGCTGCCTGTCTAAAACTAAATAACAATAAAAATTTAATTACCACTACTTTTGAGGTTAGAAAAATTCTATTCTAAAAATAACGGAATATAATATCCAGAAAGTTTCCAATATAAACTTGAAAAGCATCTTAGAAACTTGAAAACAAGACAAAATTGTCTTAACAAAATCCCCAATATCTATAGCAAGTTTATTAATATCTGTACAGCGCATTGAGAGCCCTCGGCGAGTCAAGGGCCCTCCACTGGTTTGTTCTTTCTATAATAGGAGGGGAAACTGTGGTGTTGTTAAAAGGTCTGCCCTAAAAAGAGTGTTCAGAAATCTATAAATATAAAAGTCGACAGTCAGAATCTTTAGAAAAACTACTTCGGGAAGTAACAGGGTTTCGACCTGACATTTCTTAGGGTCCGTTTTCAACTACGAGTAGGAACCCTTATAGTTTCGCCATGTCCGTCTTTCTGTCCATTCACGGCTTTGCTCAGTGATCGTTATAATGCTAGAAAGCTGCAATTTGGCATGGATACATAAATCAATCATGGTAACAAAACGATAAAAAAAAAAATGGGGGAGGTACCCTCCTTGACAATTTTTTTATTTATTTTTTATTCGCTTTAATCCTATGAGGCGGGGTGTCGTTGGATAGGTATTTCAAAGTGTATAAATTTGTGTGTAAATTTTATCTATTTATATATTTTTTTATAAGTAAATAAGATGTCATTTATGAGTATAAGAGCTGGGACGGTAACATTAGGTAGTAGGTAGGTAGGTATATTTTCATAGGCTATACATTCTAAAAATAAAAAAAAGCCAAGGGTCAAATATTGAGGTCTCTTCTGTGCTTATCATGATTTAGTAGCTAGTATAAGTTAAAACGTATTACGAATATTAACATTTCAAGACTCTTTGAAATCGTAAAAACCTGCAGTAAAAAGTAGAATAACTCAATGTCTATTGAACTCCACTTTATTCATTTATTCACACACAGGCATTTTTTGCTTACCGAGTGGCTCCATCGCCTTAAATTATAAACAAAGTGTGTTTTATGCAATAAATAATTTTTGATTTTGATTTGATTCATATGTTTTTTTTTTGGCAACTGTATTATGATTTATTTATTTATGGCGTTATTCATTAAAGCGTTACTGGCCTGAATTAGCTATGAATGAAAGTTAGAACGGGATAAAACGTAATTTAACTAATTCAGGCCCAGGTAGTTTTATGACCTTATTCATTGCACAAAAGAAAATACAAACGTGCAAAAGGTCAACCGTCGAAAACTCAAATAGAAGACTTCAAAAACTCTGTTGGCTGAAACCTACAACACTTAAAGACTGTTTTAAGCCAATTCGCGGATTTTCCTACACTATTAATATTAGTTTTAATTCGTGATTATAGATAACCCGGTAGGTATATTTACTGAGAGGAGATGGAATAATGTTTTATATAATAATAAAGACAAAAATAAAACGGAATACCAATGTAATGTAAATATATGCCGCTGTTTGTTTTAAATATAGGATTATATGCCTCGTGCCTTTCAGTAAAAAATCCATTAGATTTTTTTATTAAAAGAATTACGTTTTTAGGTTATTCAAACCGAGAACGAACTTCTAAAACATTAAGTTTTATTTCTATTACTAAGTAGGTAGGAATTTGAATTTAATTTCAGTGCTAATTCGTACCTTGAGTGTGTGACAAGCGGCCCGATTCAAAGAATGATTAAGACGCGTTTAAGATCTTTAAAAGATCGATAACTAAATGACATGTCAAAATTGACGTTTATTTCGATTTCGCTATGATCTCAATAAGATCTATATATCTACGATATTTCTAACGTCAAAGTGTCATTGGTTGCCGAAATCGAGCTGCTTCTGTCAATTATACGACATACAAACGATATCTAAATGAGAACTTATCTAAACCAGAACTTATCGTTATCGTATCTCATTCTTCGAATCGGGCCGAAGGTAAAACTGATTCTGATATTAAATTCTTACGGCACGATTCGAACTTTAGATACGTAAAACATTTGCTAAAAATACGATATGGATTAGATATATCAGTGTAAAACGTGACGTTTCTTCGAACAAACACGTCAATTTTGAAACTGAAATGTTTGAGCGTAAGGTCACTTTTGACACTGACCAATCCGATCCATATCGTATCTATTAGATCTAATTTTTGACGTATATTAAAATTAGAATCAAGCCGATAATGCTGACTGTACGTATCTAATAATCCTACAATCCACACAAAATAATTCGAACACCATCAATACGTTACTATTCGACAAACTTAGCATTTCACTGGCAAACTCACAACTGTCGTAAACCAATATCAATACTGTGACTTATCCGACCGCAAAACAACATTGTACCCCAAATCCTGCGGTGATAAGAGCATCAAAGAAATGTTTATTGCTCAGATACCGTATATGTATGTGGTTAGAACTATTTTCGCGTATCAGTAGTAAAGTGGAGGCAGGATATAGGCTGAATTTCTATTCTCATTGCTCACATATAATTCTCATTGCTTCATTCGAACTAATAACATGTCTTTAAAATAAAAGGTAAATTTGAAAAAACTCCCTCTTGACACGATCCTATCGTTGTTAACCAAATGAAGTATCAATAGGGTTGCCATACGTCCCGTATATACTGAGACTGTCACCGTATTGAAGGACCGCGTCCCGTATTTTTGTCCCGTATAATCGATACCGCTGTAGAATACCTAGTGAAGTCACACTCATCCCTGTGTAACCAGTCTGTTTACCGATGTAACTAAGCAAAGGGGCATAACAGAGCATGGGCATGTTATTCTTGTTAAAACAGGTATCTTGAATACTTAAAAAAAGGCATCAGCATGGATATTGAAATGTCACTTTAAGTTGCTGAATAAATTATATTTTATTTTTTATTTTGTGTTATTGAATGATTCCCGCACTCTTATATCTGATCGCCGCCACCATAGATCGTAGGATCGTATAGATGTGATACCGCGTGCGCCCGTGAGGGACAGAACATACGCAATATGACAAAAAGAAAAACACGTTTTAACATTCCTGACAACATAACAGAAACAACCTATGTGATTAGGTCGGATTATTTGCTGCCCAAGTGCCACTGTGACAAAGACAGACAATAATATATAACGATTTCTCTGCTACTCCTACTGAAAGATACATAAAACTATCGCGTCAGTCCCCCCCCCCACCCCTCCCCACTCAAGCACAATTCATATTAAATACAAGATTTATGTCCGCCGCCGTGGCGGCTGTAGCACTGTCGCATTTTTATCACTTGACAGTATGCCTGTCACTTTCGCACATACTCGTTAGAACTTAACAGGTATAGTGACAAGTGATAAAAATGCGAGCGAGCTACAGTCGTCGATTTCTACTGTGGGTGGGTTTTCTCTTGGTAGCAGATGAGAATATATTTTTTCATACAAGTCGTTCGTTATGTCCTCAGTACGCCATAAATTCCATGTTTTATGGCTGTACATTATGCAGCCACATATGGAGCGTGATTTGAAAATGGAATGGGATAACATCATCTACCTCTGTGGTAGGTTAGTCACGTTCGCAGTATGAATTGAATTGCTTATTAAATACTAGTAAATCACATGTCGAGGTGCTTAATGTAAACGTTTAATGTGCCATCGCCCACACTGTTAACTGTCCATCGTTGGACCTATTACAAAAGGCATAAGGTACACTGATGGACAATTGGACAGCTAAGAGTGTTGCTGTTTGTACCAAGTTGAGAAAACTAGTTTCAGGACAAAACAGACAACTTTAAACAATATTACATATATCTTAAAATACAGGCACAAAGTGGCTTTTCGTCTTGTTTTACATATTATACAGTTAATTACATAAAACATAAATACAGAGGCAAAACCCATAACGCAGGCTTCGTCACTATATAATCATGGAAATAAATATTATAGGGGCATTCTTGCACAGATTGACTAAGTCCCACGGTAAGCTCCAGAAGGCTTGTGACGTGGGTTCTTAAATACATAGAGAACATCAATGACTCAGGAACCTGTGCTCATCATACAAATACATGACCTTACCGGGATTCGAACCCAGGATCATCGGCTTCATAGGCAGGTCGTCAAACAACAAACATCTGCAACGCGTTTCGTCATCCACCCACAGATTTCGTCCACTGTCTAACTCTAACTATTAGGTACGCAGGTACAAACAAATACAACATTATACCCCACTCTAATATTTACCCGGACCAAATGTACCAAGTTGCTTAATTTGGAATTCTTTGATCGTCAACTATACCTACTTGTTTTTAGCTGTACCAAAATTGTCTCATAAGAACGCTCAAAGTTACTTAAAGGATACCCAATGAAGAGAGAAGAGAAAGTTACCCTGCATAATTGATCTACAAATGAAATGTACTGTGAAGCCCGAAGGTCATTCCTTTATTTCAGAAAACAATCATTCTGAAAAAAACAAGGGGTGGATTTTCGAAAACAAAATACATAGCCTATCGGCCTGATTCAAACTTACATGAAACATTTGCTAAAGATACAATATGGAACAAATTTAAATTGTGTTTGTTTGAAGAAACGTCACTTGATACTGACATATCTAATCAATATCGTATCTTTAGCAAATGTTTGACGTATCTTTAAGTTCGAATACGGCCGTATGTCCATGTCCATCACTAGGGCTTTAAAAAACGGAATCGAAATTTATTTCTTTTAAGGCATTTATTTAAGGCCCATACTTTACAGACTAACGCAGTATAACGTCCCGATTCGAAGAATGATTAAGACACGTTTAAGATCTTGAAAAGATCTTTAAAAGATCAATAACTAAACGACATGTCAAAATTGCCTTTTACTTCGGTTCTGCTGTGATCCCAATAACATAAGATCTATCTACGATATTTCTAACGTCAAAGTGACATTGGTTGCCCGAATCGAGCTGCTTCTGTCAATTATACGACATACAAACGATATCTAAATGAGAACTTATCTAAACCAGAACTTATCGTTATCGTATCTCATTTTTCGAATCGGGTCGTAATGCTTAAAAATATATTTAAACACTATTTTGATTACGGCTACATAAAGGTGTGACTATAAGAACGTTTTCACATTGTGCTCTCCGATATCGGATGTCGTATGACCCTTGGAGACAGGGAGCTGCTAGAGAGTTACCACTGGCATCAAGCATTAACGCATTCCTTTGAACAATAAACATTTATTTTGTTAATAAATTTATATAAATAGCCACTTTTTTTACAAATGCAACATCCGATGTCAGATAGGATAATGTGAAAACGCTTTAAGTTTTATAGGTACGTGCAAAATATCAACAAAATTGTTTTACTTCTTTGGCGCTGACAAGGTAATAGCATCTACGGCACCTTGCCGAGGGGTGAATTTTTATTTTAGTTTAGGTTTTGGTTTTTTTTTTTCTATTTATCATTAATTTCGATGGTTATAATTTAGTTTAGTTTATAAGTTTTATAGAAAAATATGAGATAAAATAAATAAATGTACAAATTAAAAATAGATAAATAAATAGGTACTAGAGTAACTTTCATTTCATAATATAAGTAAAAATATAAACTCCAAAGTACTGTCCAAACCACATCTATAATGCACCGCCCTCACGTCTCCCCTAGTTTATCCAGCGGGGAATCGAACTGGGAACTCCTATTAGCACCACCCTCCCCTAATACGGGCTGTTTATTTTTGTGGGGGAAGTAATGAAATTTCGGGCCATTTTCTAGAAGAGTGCTGTGTAATAAACGTGACGCGTATGTGGACAAAAGAGCAATGAAAACGAGACACTGTCAGGATTGTTATAGAACGTGACCAGTTTTTATTGGTTTAAAGTGAATAAGTAGGTATACGTGCAAGCCCAAAGACATTTTAGACCAATTGCGACAAATATATTAAAGTTACAAAAATTGATCAATTTACAGTATAGGAACAATTGGTACCAAGCTAGTGGAAACTGATGTATATCATGCATACGTGTGTTCTTAGATTCGGTATGGAATTGTATTATGGGGAAAATCGACAAAATGTAAATAGTCTTCGTAGCCCAGAAAAATTGTTTGAGAGCGATTCGAGGTTTGAATTATACAATATCATGTAAAGAACTATTTACTAAAACAAGTTGCTTACGTTGCATACCATGTATATTTTAGAATATGTCATACTAATAGTTAGTTAAAGGAAACTTATCACTACGTGTATTTGATCCGCGTATAAGCAATCCGGTCCTCGACAATGTTGGTGTTTAAAATGAACACTTACGCTCTCCGAAACATGTCGCGCGAGTGAGTAAAAATACGTGAGTTAATTGTACACTAATTTCAATAAGTATATTAATAGTTGAACTGAAGTTTATAATTTACATTTACTTAGCTACATAACAACGTGACCTATTTATACTTAAATAGTTGAAATAGCGTGTTCCCATGAACCGTGTAAGACTGCCACGCAATTTACATCTCGAAGGTCACAAGTTTAGTGATTTGTTATACGATTTCGGTTAAACGTTGGTATTCAAGTTAATAAAAAAAATATTTCGTTGTTTATTTGATTAATAATAGTCAGGATTATCTGTCTCAGTTGCTCTCTCTGCAGCTCTGACCACCCGTCAGCTTGGGTCCTGCCTTGCTGCTGGCGCCCTAGGTTAGGTTTTTTATGTAATATTTTGTAATGTTTTTGTGTGTTTTTTTGTATTTTATTTTTATATTCATATTATAAAATAACCTAAGTAGAAAGAGAGGCTAAAACAAAATGTTCATTATAAATAATTATTCGTTCGTCCGCTTTCAGACGAAAGGAGTGCCTGGCGTCGGTTGGCTCGTTGGGTGGACGACATTCGGAAGACTGCGGGTCACTTCTGCATGAGATTGGCTCGGGACCGGGATAAGTGGCGTACTAGAAGAGAGGCCTATGCTCAGCAGTGGGCGATAAAAGGCTGATATGATGATGATGATGATGATGAATTATTCGTTTGTGAAAATCAACTCAACTTTTTAATTAGCAACTATTGCACTTGTTACTTTCGTTTTGATATTATACTCACAAGTCACAGTGCATTGTGCGTGCCAATTACTTCAAGCAAGATGATAATTAATACATTAAAATTAAAACATTTACTTTAATAAAAGAATTACATTCTATTGGAATGCTCTATGAACAATATTTTGAAATTATTCTTTAACATGACCGGTAGTGACATTTTATTTAACTGTACCCCTAGTGTAAATAAATTCGATTTTGAAACGTGACGTACGCGTTTGCGTTTAGTCTCATTTTGTATTGGATTTAGAAAGAGCGCGCCAAGCGGGACGTTTTGGAAACTCAAAATCCTATACAAAATGAGACTTAACGCAAACGCGTTCGTCACGTTATGATGTCGATACAATTTACACTAGGGGTACTGTACATGACGTATACACATTATTGCCATATGGCAGCTGTCTGAAGCGACGCTATCTCAAGGCCAAATAAAATATTGTCAGGCTTTAGCACAAAACAGGTTAATATTTATAGATTTCGATTAAGCCTAGATACCTGGGAGTAAAATCCGAGAAGAGCAACCTATCTCTTGAATGGACATATCCATATGTGATATATATCACTTGGCAGCCCCTATTACGTTTGATGGACGCAATTTATCAGAAAACCATTTGGTAGATCCATAAATGTAGGGCTTCCAATCACTTCATCTTTTTTGGCCCTACGAATAACCTCGAAGCCCAACAGGTGGCAAATGTGTGCGTTTTCCAACCCTGGAATATATTTAAAACACTGATGACACTTTGTACCCAGAAGGTATACTTTTAATTAATTGATGACTTATACTGACTTATACTTTTAACAAATTAACAACAAAGTTTCTGTTTAAATTGAAAACGTCGCTGCTTAGCTATATCAAATGAATACATCAAAATGATCTCTACGCAAATTAGTGTCTTATGGGCTAATATTTATTTTTTTGTTGTTTTTCAGTTAGAATTTAATAAAATTTGTCTATTTAGAATTCACAACTTGCCCCGAAAAATATACCAAATTTTCCATTGAACGAGTTACGAAAATACCAGGCTTATGCATAAAATGTATAAAATAGTCGTAAGGTTGATTAATAGAGAATGCTTCATGCCATTTAGTCCGCACTTTGCAAGTTAGTTTTTATGCAATCAATAAAAAAGCGTTTTTTATGAAAGAGACAATAATGGTACCTATCTACGATATTTAATAAACGAAATATCGTAAGTTCGAGTCTTGCGAGCGATAAAATTTTGCATTTTTCCTTTAATTTTGAAAGTTATTTTTTCTTTTCCTTTTTTTTTTTATACTACGTCGGTGGCAAACAAGCATACGCCCTGCCTGATGGTAAGCAGTCTCCGTAGCCTATGTACACCTGCAACTCCAGAGGAGTTACATGCGCGTTGCCGACCCTAACCCCACCCCCCCTCGTTGAGCTCTGGCAACCTTACTCACCGGCAGGAACACAACACTATGAGTAGGGTCAAGTGTTATTTGGCTGCGGTTTTCTATAAGGTGGAGGTACTTCCCCAGTTGGGCTCTGCTCTAGATCTGGAATGACATCTGCTGTGCTGTGCCCTACCACACAAGGCGAGATGACATTCACATTGCCCATACCTCTCTTTTGGACGTAGTTTAAGGACATACCCGGGTCCAAAACTTAAGTTAAGAAAAAACTTATTACTTAGTTATATTTATTATTTTACTTTTACCTCTAACCAAAGAATTCACATAACTTTTCTTTCTATACAACGCTGACTTTCCAATCTCATGTCCAAGCAACATAAATAGAAATAAGTCCCCGTCCACTTCCATCGTAAATCAATTCATTACGTTTTCTCATTTTCTCTTCGAAGTTTCCCGTTGGGGGCCGCAAATATTTGAAGCTGGAGAAAACCATATAGCTGCGATATACGTTCAATGGGAGTGATTTATAAATAAGTTTTGTGTGTTACCTAATACGAGTATAAAGTGCATTTTTATAACTCAAAATCTTTGTCTGTGTGGTTTTATATACGTCCTCAAAGTTTTTAAGGACAGTCAAATAATACTTAAGTAGGTATTATAATTCAGACTCGAAATTTACGAGTCGCTTGCTAATAAAGTTATCGTCCGAAGGCGGGGTTGATCACAAGTAAATTAAAATATTATGAGGCAATTATTAGCACTAAGTAAAAAAGCGGCCAAGTGCGAATCGGACTCGCCCATGAAGGGTTCCGTACCATTTACGGCATGAATGAAGAGAACCATAGTTGTAAAGAAAACGTGAAACATAGGATATAATGATAATATTTTAAATTTGTCGCGTTTTTCAGGTTTAATTTCCAAAATATCAATTTTGGGGGAAAAAAGTTGGGAACCAAAATTGTTCAGAATTTGATTCTCTACAACTTTGTTTCTCTTCATTCATGCCGATTTTCAGGTTTAATTTCCAAAATATCGATCCTAGAAGAAAAATAGTGAGGAGCAAACTTGTAGAGAATCAAATTTCCTATAATTTTTGTCCTCACGGTTTTACTGTGAAATCAAAAATGGCAGAGTTATTCAAGAAAAACCGTTTTTTTTGGAAAAAAAAATCATTTTTCGAATATACACAGGAGCCTGATTCAGTCTACTTTTTGAATTTACACTCCCAGCGATCCCCCAGAGAGACCTACGAAAAAAAATCCAAGAACTGATTATTCACGAGTAGGGTCGGTTTTTTTGGATATAATGACTGTACTAATTGTCATGTTATTAAAGGTTAGATTTGACAAATCTGCGCGTCATCGTGGATGATACAAACTATTAAGCCCAACCCTACTCATGATTGAGATAATAATAAATAAATATTATAGGACATTATTACACAAATTGACTAACTCCCACAGTAAGCTCAATAAGGCTTGTGTTGAGGGTACTTAGACAACGATATATATAATATATAAATATTTATAAATACTTAAATACATAGAAAACACCCATGACTCAGGAACAAATATCCATGCTCATCACACGAATAAATGCCCTTACCAGGATTTGAACCCGGGACCATCGGCTTCATAGGCAGGGTCACTACCCACTAGGCCAGATAATAGATAGATAATTGAGAGTGGGACGTGTATAGGCGGAACTTTTACTTCTTACAAGTAACTACGTTTCAACCAAAAACTCAAGGCATAATCTGGCGAATCAACCCTACCATAAAGCACTTAAAAAGGGAGGTAATTTTATTAAGGCGCTTCAGGTTATAGACGTCTGAAAGTAAACACAGCAAATTCCCCTTTTTTATTCCGTTGTTCGGTTTTATTTCCGAGGAAAAGGGTACCATTTATTAGATTAAGTTTCCGTCATTTAGAATTATTATTAAGCAATCTTCTTAAGTGTACTCGTGAAGTTGGTACAGTTAGCATCAATAATTAATAATCAAACGAACTTACCTGTGAAGTTTGATTACAATTATGCGAGTATCCAAATCCAAGACAACAAATATAATTTACTAGCAGCAGTACACGTTATCGTGCAGTCCAAGTCACACATTTTAGAGATTATAGTATTTAAAAAACAAGTTCGCGCTGTCCCTCTCACTCGCTACGCTGCGTTCCTGCTTCGACATCGCTCCTCCAGTACTCATTATTTCAGAGTTATTTTTGTGTTATTAACAGAGACTATTTTATTTTCATTTTTGGGGATGGGGGGCGGGTCTTTGTTGTCTTGGATTTGGATACTCGCATAATTGTAATCAAACTTCACAGGTAAGTTCGTTTGATTATTAATTATACTTCGTATCCAAATCCAAGACAACAAATATAATTTACTAGCAGATGTTCAGAGCTTTGTATTTAAATTCAAATCCTGAATGCGAAAATAAAATAAAATATCGATATCAAATCAGTATGTTACGAACATACTGATATTATTGATTTTGACTAAAGAGAACAACGTACCACCTAGAAGTTATTAATTTATATCCAATTTAAATAATTATTTATGTATCCACATAGTATAAATGTAAAATGTATGTATAGCATAATAAAATTAAGGAGTGAAATTGCTCTTGGTATTTCATTTCGTTAATATTAAAAAAGTATAAAACTTTCTTTGATTTCACTGTAGTATATTGATAAAGTTGTATATATATCTTAATATTCACAAGGTACAACTATTTTTATGTCATTTACAAGCCAGGACGCCATTAAGTGTAAAAGTGTTTTCAAGCTTTAGTTGGCTCTAAGTAAGTTTTAGATGGGCATTTTCTGTCTGTAACCATATAAACAAACCATTTTGTATAATTTAGAATTTACCAACCATTCTCTGGATGTAATTACAACGGAGACAAACAAGCATACGGCCTGCCTGATGGTAAACAATCACCGTAGCCTATGAATGCCCGCTACTGCAGAGGTATATTACATGCGCGTTACTGACCCTAAAATATAATCTAATTTTATGTTACGACACTTTAAAGTTAATTTTGAATACAGCAATCAATACTTTCCTCGGTAAATAGCCTTTGAGTGAGGTAGATAAAGGAGAATTTTCTTCATTGTAAAGCTACTATAAATATCAAGGCTATATGTAAGTACTTTAAAACTAAGTCTGGACAATTACTAGTAGAGTATCCTGTAGGTATTAAGTATTTGAAACTTATCACTTTGAAAATATAGATGGACTAATTTTAGTAATTACCAGATCAAGAAATAGTAATATGATATTATTTATAACTAAATAGCTAATCTCATCTGCTTATGCGTATCTGAACAATGATGGCTACTACGCTAACAAGTGGCAAGGAACTTAGGTAGATTATGTGTTGAGTTATGATATATTTGTGAACAAAATATCTGGCATGACTTGTAACTTGTACTTCATTTTAAGGAGTAACATTTTTTAACGTTACCTACAATAAAACTGTACAGTGTGCATTGCGACGAAAAATGAAAACTATTTAAGCTTTCTTTTACAGCAAGACAATATGACAACCCGAGCATTTACATTTCAGACAATAATAATGTTATTGTTAAAGGATTTCAATCCTTTATTGCGATTATTAATCTAGCTACTTAGCGCAAGCGACTGCAACACGTGGCAGCATAACTCTAGTTGCATGGTTGCACAATTTACAGCACTTATTTCGCGTCGCGGGATAGTGCATCAACGGCGGTTCACCTCTTGTTTGATGCGGCGATGTTCCCCTGAAGTTTGGAGCTGAGAATCCTTAAGTAAATTGTACCGGATTTATTACATTAGGCTCGTTGATATGGTATATTCTTGACAGCATATCAAAGCTGACGTATGAAGTTATTAGGAGTATATAACAGCGTGATATGAGTACGAATCATAAATTTGGGTTAAAGGGTTTACAGATATATTTTTTCCTATATGTTGCTTACATACAGCATTTCTTTGTCTGTAAGGGCAATGACATTGCGTACATTTTGTTTAAGGTATTTTAGGCCGCATTAACACCTATTAAATTACCTCAGCGTAACAAGAACCTCCTTTATATTTCATTATTTTTACAAGTCCTGTAAACTTTAGCTCAACCTTAAATATTTTTGCTCTTTAGTCCCTTATATTTACATGCGTAAAGCTACTTCCAGTACTATTAAAGTCTTCAATCATTACATTGGCATCAACACTGTTATAGTAGAGCAACGTTATATATCTTTGACGATATCATTTTGAGATATGTATAATGACCGACTGTAGACCGAAGAGCGAAGTGACCGAAGAGCGTAGCGACCGAAGTGCGAAGCGACCGAAGAGCGAAGCGACCAAAAGGAGCAAAGCAACCGAAGAACCAAATGACCGAAGCATTATAACCTCGACACTTAAAATGAAGCACATATAGCCTCGACGCTGCGGAAATGGAGGCCTCGATACGATTATTGTGGAATTGTATAGTACATATAACTTAAAGTGCGGCATATATCTTCGTCACTGCGACAGCTGCGACAGCGGACCCCTTGACACAATTATTGTGGAGTAATGATAGCATCCTCACTATGACGTGGGGCAAACTTAGCCTCAACACTACGACAGCAGAGCCCTCGACACAATGATTGTGGAGTAATGATAGCCTCCTCACTATTAAAGTGGGGTACATATAGCCTCGACGCTGTGAAAGCGGAGCCCTCGACACAATATTGTGGAGTAATGATAGCCTCTTCACTATTAAAGTGGGGCAAATATGGCTTCAACGCTGTGAAAGCGGAGCCCTCGACACAATGACTGTGGAGTAATGATAGCCTCTTCACTATTAAAGTGGGGCAAATATAGCTTCGACGCTGTGAAAGCGGAGCACTCGACACAATGGTTGTGGAGTAATGATAGCCTCATCACTATTAAAGTGGGGCAAATATAGCTTCAACGCTGTTAAAGCGGAGCCCTCGACACAGTGATTGTGGAGTAATGATAGCCTCATCACTATTAAAGTGGGGCAAATATAGCTTCGACGCTGTTAAAGCGGAGCCCTCGACACAATGGTTGTGGAGTAATGATAGCCTCATCACTATTAAAGTGGGGCAAATATAGCTTCAACGCTGTTAAAGCGGAGCCCTCGACACAGTGATTGTGGAGTAATGATAGCCTCATCACTATTAAAGTGGGGCAAATATAGCTTCGACGCTGTTAAAGCGGAGCCCTCGACACAATGGTTGTGGAGTAATGATAGCCTCATCACTATTAAAGTGGGGCAAATATAGCTTCAACGCTGTTAAAGCGGAGCCCTCGACACAGTGATTGTGGAGTAATGATAGCCTCATCACTATTAAAGTGGGGCAAATATAGCTTCGACGCTGTTAAAGCGGAGCCCTCGACACAATGGTTGTGGAGTAATGATAGCCTCATCACTATTAAAGTGGTGCAAATATAGCTTCGACGCTGTTAAAGCGGAGCCCTCGACACAATGGTTGTGGAGTAATGATAGCCTCATCACTATTAAAGTGGGGCAAATATAGCTTCGACGCTGTTATAGCGGAGCCCTCGACACAATGATTGTGGAGTAATGATAGCCTCATCACTATTAAAGTGGGGCAAATATAGCTTCAACGCTGTTAAAGCGGAGCCCTCGACACAATGATTGTGGAGTAATGATAGCCTCATTACTATTAAAGTGGGGCAAATATAGCTTCGACGCTGTGAAAGCGGAGCCCTCGACACAATGGTTGTGGAGTAATGATAGCCTCTTCACTATTAAAGTGGGGCAAATATAACCTCGACGCTGTGAAAGCGGAGCCCTCGACACAATGATTGTGGAGTAATGATAGCCTCTTCACTATTAAAGTGGGGCAAATATAGTACCATGTCGACATCTCATTTATAAGAAAATATTTATTTAATATGTGTTTTAATTTTGAACTATTAATTAATGTGCATTATAAAATTACAATAAAACTTTAATCAACACAGTTAATACCGATTTTCTGTTTGATGAATATCTTGTTGCACAGTAAACCTAAGCTTCTAAGTACTCACGGAAAGGAGAATTATTATTAGACGGAGTCCACAATATTACACAAATCAAGTATATCTTTCCATAATATATTTCATTTTAAAATTATATTATATTATGTTAATCAAAGCTGTCTAATAATAACAAAGCGGGTAACTAACTGATGATCAAATTTAGGAGGCGACCACATCGATTGGACCCAAGACTCGACGATACCGAGATGTCCGATTAAAGCCTACTACCTAATCCGTCATGATCCATACGATAGATTCACTATGGCCCTCATATGGGGCATGGGGCGCACGGTATCGGAGCACGCATAGCACGTCCCGTTTGTATACGTCGATTAATGGCTTAAACACTTTAAACTGTCAGTCAGACTAAATAGTCTTCCAATGTCTTATAGATTGTGTATTGATTGACACTACTCCTGTATATTTATACCTATAGGTATCCTCATAAGACGCTCATTAAACTTGTTGGTACTGTGTATGTACATTTGCATAAAGACGCGTTTTGTTATCATTCATAGGCACTTATTACCAATCGGCAAGGATTACCATTGTTATCTGTTTTATTGTATGGTAGGGTAGATCGGACATGGTAAAAGCCGCTTTCGTGAAACGATTACCTAGTATATATTAACTTTATTCAGATATGGTTTGTATATTTAAATCTGTACGCGAAAGCATCTCGTAAAAAAAAAAAAAATTGTGAGTGAACATTGCATTTTATGCAATCATAAAATGAAATCTAAATAATATTATATTAGTAAATAATACTATAATAGTACGTATTACAATTATTTAAAGTTCAAATTGTAATCTATTTGTAGCCCCATACTTATTTTTTCCGTAATTTATTTATTCAAAAAAGAAGGTAGTTGTAGTAAGTGATTTCGTATGAACGTAAAAATTACTTACTTGATTTCTTAGGTAATAAGTTTATTACGCTAAACGAATATACCTACAATTTCAAATTGAAAGTTTAACTGCCATGTAAGTATGGCAAACGAGACTAGACTTGCCGAGCTGAATAAACATCAATTTTTCGTTCGAGGGTACGGCGGTCGGCAGTTCAAATAATGTTTTGATTCTATACTTCTTATTCAGCGCACAATAAACATTAATCGAAACACAATTAGGTACACATATTTAAAGGAACACTATTTTGGCGAAAATACGTGTGACTCGGACTAACACAAAAACATGTAATGAGTACTGGAGGAGCGATGTCGAAGCAGGAACGCAGCGTAGCGAGTGAGAGGGACAGCGCGAACTTGTTTTTTAAATACTATAATCTCTAAAATGTGTGACTTGGACTGCACGATAACGTGTACTGCTGCTAGTAAATTATATTTGTTGTCTTGGATTTGGATACGAAGTATAATAGCGGATAGAATAGCGCCCCAATATTTGTCATTTTTTAAAACGTAATACCAACTATGCCCATTCTCAGATAAAAAAAAATATTATAGGACATTATTACACAAATTGACTAAGTCCCACAGTAAACTCAATAAGGCTTGTGTTGAGGGTACTTAGACAATTTTATTAGATTTGAGAATTATAGGTAAATCTCCTGCGTGATGATGGGGCTGCTCTTAAATTTAGTGCAATAAAGACAATTGTAGCTTAGGCGAAAAATCCTGCGTAAAAATCTCAATCGAGGTTTCTTTCTCGACATTTTCCTCCGAAATTTAACCAATAGAAACGAAATTTTGGGAACGGAATGAGAAAGAAATTGTCCGTGTCTGACCGTTCTGATTTTTGCGTTTATTACATGCTGATTTTGTATGTTAGGCGTATGTTTACGGCGTATTTATTTGGCAGTTTTTAGCCCTTTCTAAAGTAAAGTAGTTCTTGTAAAAACAAGAATATAAAAAAGTAAAACGTATAGACATAGGTACGGGTAATATTGAACTCATATAAAACTATTCGTTTAGGGAAGAAAATGTCCAGACCGTTTGTATCGAAAGTGACTAGTGACTAATGAATCCGTGTTAAAATTAAGACTAACAAGCATTACTGCAGCAGTATTGCATCGCGAGATTGCTGCCGGCTGCATTGCTGTCGCAAATGTGAAATATCTGGACAGCAACATCAATTTTGATAATTGGGGCAGCAATAATACTACTGTACTGGGGCCCATTTCTCGAACGCTATTAGACTAATATTAGTCCACGAACTGTCAAGTCGTATGGGTTACCATGGCCACATTGGCAACACACTAATAATATTAGACTCATACCGTTCACGAAATGGGCCCCTGTTCGCAAAACTGGCAACGAAATGAACAAAAATCACCATACCTCAAATTGAAAAAAAAAAAAAACCAAATTGAATCAGGGTGTATATCAAATTTCACATTGCGGTATGAATCATGGTAACGCTACACTCTGTAGGGGAGTTTTTTGGGGACGCCTTAATAATTGGCTTATTGTTTCTGAGCTAATCATTAAGAGGGAAATAATAGCAATTAAAAATCCGTGCAAATTGTCTTGGCTTTGGTTTCACAGTACTTTTCTAGTCATAAAAGCGTTTCCACATTGTCCGATTAGATATCGGATACAAAGAAAGAATTAATGTAAAAATAAAAGGACTTACAGCCAGCCGGAGGCACTTTATAGCAGCTGTCATAGTTATAGTATTGCATTTGCATTTAACATTATACGAGTATCACAATTACAGTTCTCTTTCTCAAGCTCATCTGACATACGATATCAGTACCCCTAGTGTAACTAAATTCGATTTTGAAACTTGACGTACGCGTTTGCGTTTAGTCTCATTTTGTATTGGATTTAGGAAGAGCGCGCCAAGCGGGACGTTTTGGAACCTCAAAATCCTATACAAAATGAGACTTAACGCAAACGCGTTCGTCACGTTATGATGTCGATCAAAGTTATACTAGGGGTACTGTACCCATAGTGTAAATATTTTCGACAGCGAAACGTGACGTACGCGTTTGCGTTAAGTGTCATTTTGTATGAGATTTTTGACTTTCCAAATCGTCCCGCTTGGCGCGCTGTTCTAAAACCCATACAAAATGAGACTTAACGCAAACGCGTACGTCACGTTTCGCTGTCGACTAAAATTACACTAGGGGTACTGATCGGACAACGTGATAACTAACTGCCCTAATGTTCTACTGTTTTGCATGAAACATAGATGATTATAAGTTAGTAAGAGTTTCTTATCTTATTATAAACATTATAGTATGCATTTTTACATTTTTTACACACCAATACCAACATACACACACACATAAACAAATACTTGTACACACGTAGCTCAGGAATAATAACATACTCGTATATGTTAAAATAGGCATAGCTAGGCTAAATAGCTAAATAGGCTCTCTGTACGATTTGTATCAACATGTGACAGTCTTTATCAAAAGGGACCTTATGGCGGGCGGCGCTTACGTTGAGTTGCGTAAGCGCCGACCGCCATAATAAGGTCTCTTTTGATATGGATTGTCACATATATAGATTAAGAAACTAGTATAATGAAACTGGGTCCTGTAACACAGGGTTTCCTAGCTCAGTACACAGGGCCGTGTTTTACTGTATGTTTAAATTTATACAATAAACATTTTTAATTTTTTTTCGTATATCGTGATCAATCCACCTCATTGAGTTTTTCCTGAAATAAAATCATTTGGGAAATATGATGTTTGACCTTGTTTTTACCTGTGTATATTAAACAAAAATGCTGACATGAATTTTGTTTTTACCTCAATCAACATCACACAGGGCTAAACCTAAACCTCTAATGTTTAGCCCTTCAGCTTTCACAACCAATCCTCACACGTTCAAAAGAGCTCAAAAGAGCTAAAAAGAGCTAAAAGAGCTAACGAAACACTCGATTGACGGCCGCTGAAATGCAAAACCTTGCCGTTTATTTTTAGCCTGGATTGTTTTGGTCAACAGCGTTGGACTTTGAGCTCTTTGCGTTGACGCGAAAAGTTCAGTTTTGATTGACGTGGATTATAAGATTCGATTTTTGAACTGTTTCGTAATTTTCGTATAGCCGAGGCCACGGTCGCTTTGGGAATACTTCGCAAATACCTAGTGTCGTGTAAATTCATTTTTTATTTATTTACACTTTTGAGTCAGGTATTATTTTGTGAGAACTTATCTCAATGCAAAAAGGTTTATATGGTCATAGAGAAATAAGTAAGATTAGAGTACTCACTCTATACATCAGCTTTCATACTAATCGTCATTATCAATTCCATATGATCATAGAAATGAGATATTTATGATGACGTTCCCACGTTTGTCATTACAAATGTCATGTTTGGTTTGACTCTAGTGTATTACGAAACCTGAATTTGTCTTAGTTTTACACATCTAACATAATAAATGAATTTTAGCTTCTGAGCCACGCATTCATAGGCTTAATCTTGTTCAATTCCATTTATATTATACTACCTTACCTACTTCAGACAAGTCATTCATCTCCTCCACACCTAAACTGTCAAAAAAGAGACAGATTACCTAAAGAAATAGAACTTAATAACGGCCAGACATACCGTCCCAGTCAATCAACGGCCGTTAAAAGATCGTCCGGAATCCCGGAAAATATCAGTATCCCGTCAATTAGTCCCGGTGTCGATATTTACGGATATCGGGTGCTAAACGGGTAAATCGATCTATTGACGGATACATGGTTAGATGAAGACAGGGTACAGAAAAAGATATACCGAAAAAGGGATATAGGTAAAATTATAATGAGACTTGCGATAGTTTTAAGTATAATACAAATAAAAAAGAGCGTTTAGAAGTTTTGTATGTAAAAGCGCTACGATTTTTCAAAAACTCTAGCTGAACCTGAACCCAGTGCACCTTAATAGATTTCCGGAATCCCGGAAAATATCCGTCTCCCGTCAATTAGTCCCGGAGTCGATATTTACTTTTCAAAATCTCTACTAGCTGAACCTGAACCCAGTGCACCTTAATAGATTTCCGGAATCCCGGATATTTATCCGTATCCCGTCAATTAGTCCCAGTGTCGATATTTACGGAAATCGGGCGCTAAACGGGTAACTCGATCTTCTGACGGATACATGGTTGGATGAAGAAAAGAATAGAAAAACGGGTAGCAAATTACAGTTAGACTGTCACTGCTTGTTACAGTGACAATAATACATGGCCTTAAACTTATGTTATGGCTTACAGTCATGTGGTTTATTCACTCGCGCGACATGTTTCGGATAGTCTAGGTCTCCTATCTCAGGCACTAACAGTGCGAGCAGCGTTCACGACGGCCGGTTCGCGTACATTTTTTTAAATGTTGTTAATAATAGTATTTTATGCAACAGTTGTATAAGAAGGGTCAAAATAGGCGAGTGGCGTGAGTTACAATGTGAACCGGAGCCGAAGGCGTAGGCGAACATTGTAAAGGAATACGCCACGAGCATTTTTTGACCTACTTATACAACGTTGCATACAATATTTTTCCTACGAGTCAACAAAAATAAATCTTAATTTAGGTAAACAAATTACAGCAAAAGTATATAGCCAAGACGAGCGAGCATACCTTGTTACGCGCCCGGCCCGCCCCGGGCCGCGGCGGGTGGTCAGCGACACCTTCTCGTAACTCATGAGGCCCTGGTACTTGCTACTTGCTAAATTAAATTTTTGGACAGTTTTTTCTCAATTTTGGCCACCGTAGCCTACGGAGACTAACAAGCAACGCTAAGCGGTCTTCGTAGTCTATGAGTGTTGCTATATTACGGGTCTCACATGCGTGTTTCTGACTTATGAAGTAATTATTTTTACTATGCAACCAAATGAATATTTAGTAAGTTGGCAGCAATGCACTTAGTTTAAAACTGTATTCGTTTTGGTTTTGTTAGGTTGGTAGCCATTAATCGCAGTAACGTTATAGTGATTAAAAGCACAAGAGCTTTTATGAGGAATAGACAATATAGACTTTTCTTGAAACCTTTTATGTATGTTCTTATATTCGTGTTAATGAATGCATAAATGACAGATAACAGTAGAGGAGTAGGAAAATGTTATTTTTTTAACACTATAACAGGCTGAAAAAAAATCGAATAATACACTGATCTGGAATGACACGCATAAAGATAACTGTGTATTGCTTAAAGATAATAAAATGTGCAAATGGGAAACCATCAAAAATATGAAATATTCATTTCTCTTGATATCATTACGATTTTTGTCGCACTTTTGATATTTGTCCTGGCAGGGACAGAGTTTGACAGGTAGTGCCAGATCCGGCCAGATTACCGGATCCGTCAGACCGGATTCCAATCGCTAGGTCAACCGCAATGTTATTCAGATAAATGGTTAGGAATATGCTTATTTAAACAGACCTAATAACGTTAGCAAGTACAATAAAACATTATTACAATGTAATATTCTTCATTAGTAATTTGTCTTTACCAAAAACAAGTTGGTCGTTCGATAATGTGTCTTATTTCTTTGTGATACGGTGCTTTACAATACGCGTGGAAGGCTTATCGTAAAAAAAGGGATATTCAACAGGGGGCATTCGAACGTGCACCTGACATCAAACTGATATTAGTCAGCTGTCAATCGCGCGGGCGTCTCGCTCGTACTAATACGGATGCGCGAATGACGGATGACATGATTCCAATATCATTCTAATTCACTGACATAAATGTCCTAAGAAAATACACTAATTTGTATTTTTCTCATATTTTAAGAGTTTAAAATAGGAGAAAAATACACTACAAAAAATAACGAGATGAAGAGTAATATAGCATTATTGTGTATATATTCTGCAAACAATAAGGTGGGTAATCATTAGTACCTACGTGTTACATCTGCGAAATGTAATAATCTATGCGCCAAAGAAAATGGCGTACCACCGCGAGTGTTTAAAATGACGTTTTAAAATAATCTACATGAGCTTAAAACAAGAGTTTTTTCGCATTGGATTGTTATTATATTGATTTTATAATGTTTCTTGATATTATTAGAATACATTTTCATAAAATAAAAACACATTTTTAATTTTTATTCTTTTTTTTATTTTTGTCACATGCGTTGCATCTCGCCAGTAGTCTGAGACGTACTAAGCGCATTGAAGTGCTGGCACTTCATTGACGTGTGGAAACATCTTGTTAGAGATGCCGACTCTAGTACTATGCTTCAATGTTCTAATATGGTTTGATATCAGGCGCACGTTCGAATTGGCTTGCTAGCCGGTATAATGTCTTTCTCATATATGGAATCGGAAAACACATGTTGCGTAATATAAGTACTTATAGGTACAGAGTATAGTCAGCTGCAGTGATAGTTGACCCCCCTGCATAAAAATACTATGCAGGGGGGCCAATTCTCTCTGTAGCCCACTGTACATTTATTTAGAGGTAGTTAATTTATAAATCTATTAACAGATTGTTATTTAGTTGTTTTTTTTTTATATAAATAAATAAATATAATGTACAGTATTCTGGAATACTATCAATCCACGAATTAATATTGAAATCTGGCGAAACAAACATTCGACAAAAAAAATAAATCGGCCTAGTTACAAAAAATTACACATATTGACAAACTTATTAGTTCTATATAATAACGTTTTATGTAACGATACAAAACTAAATGTATTCAGTAGAACTCGAAACATAAATTATTACCTAATAAAAAAACAAAGCGCAAATAAATCCTATAGCAACAACGAGTAACCACATATTTAAATGCTCACATATGTAACACCCCTAAGCCGAAGCCAAACATCTGTCTCTATTAACATATAAAAAAAACGAACAAATGCTCAAATACACGTATAGAATATATCTCAAAATTCAAATATGGAACATCAAAACTTAAAGACACATTTTTCCTACAAAAAGCTTATATTTTCCCACAAACGTTAAAACACGAATATGGAATATACGTCAAAATTCAAATATGGAACGTCAACGTGTACATTCAGACACAACTCCTACCATGCTACTTATACTTACGTACCTTTTTCACACACTTACATTTATCGACACGTCATTACATTTTACACTTGGACGTCACAAGGCTACACTACACTACACCACACGTCACTGCGGGCGCGTAGCGCTACGCGTCAGCTACGTGCGTAGCGGGCGGCGCGCGAAGGGCGACTGCGGCGCGGCGCGGCTGCTACGCGCATGCGCTACGCCCTGCGTAAGGATGGATTCGTAGCGTGTCAAATGTTTTTCGGTTTTCAATCGGGAAAACAAAAGCTTTGATCTGTCAAAGCAGAACCTTCTGGCTATTTTATTGGTATAATAGGCTGTTTTCGCCCGGTTACCTTATTGAATCTTGAGCCTGGGGTTCACTTTGGCAATCTAAATGGCGTAGGCACTAGTTTTACGAAAGCGACTGCCAGACATTGACAATTCGCCGCTTGTGTAACGAGTAACCATTAACCTTGCATTCCGGCTCGATCCGACACACTTGGTTTAAGCCATTTATTTCCCTCGCAAGGGGCTTGATTAATTGTTGTTTTTTTGTACACTTTTTTAAACAGATCTTAAATTAAAATAAATGTATCAGTTTTGGTGCCAAAACGCTTATTATTTTCCTAGTCGACATTTAGCATAGAGTGAAATTTTTGGTTGAAGAAATGTCACTTTTGACACTGACAGATCAGTATCATATCAGAAACCGATCAAATAATTAAAACTCGAATTGTAAGATGAGTGGACATAAGTTCCGGTTTAAATTTAATTTTTCTCGAGAGACTAACAGACAGTATTTCTATGGACTGATTGAAAAAAGAATGAAAAAGGTATTAAAGAGTCGGCAACGCGCGTTGTCACCCGTGGATTACCGCTTACCATCAATCGGGCCAAATACTTGTTTGTCACCGACATGGTATAACAAAAAGAAAATTGCTTGTACGAGTAAGTAAATCTTTTCTCCCAAGGTACCACACAGTACCGCACAGTACCACAAACTACCAAGAAAGCAAGAAATTAATCTCGCTATTTCTGAACGGCCTTGTGGAAGCCGAATAATAATGTGATATGACGCAACTTGCCGCCCTAGTGATTTAAACACGATTAGTTTGTATTCTAGGCAAATATTGAGGGCTTATGTGAAATACGAGATCGCTTAGGCGGAGCGATTGAGTTTTTGCCTTCTGGAGCTCAGATAGCTTCCACTGCCTTACCTGAGAATAGAAAAGTGAACGTACTGAGTAAGGCAACTGATGGTACCCGTTTCCGACTAAATGATAGTTTTGAATTTATTTTGTTTGGTCATTTACAAGGTGGGCTCTAGAGCCCACCATACTTGCTTTGGTTTCGCTGACAAAATATTAACCTCGTAATTTATGTAAATAATTGTATATACCCGTATAACTGTATTTGAATGTACGGTCAACCAATTTAATTCCTAGGCCACTATAGAACCATGTCATAATGACTTCTACGACAGTGCTTATTGAGTGATGCATGTCATGTATAGACTAGTTAAAGCAACAAGGTTCTATAGTGGCCTAGGATTCAAATTGGTTGACTGTACATGTATTTATCGCAACTAAAAATAATTTGAATAGAATCTAAGCCCCAATGTACATTATAATGTGTGACAATGTGCACTCCCTTTAAATTTAATAACTAAGAACTTTTCAAAAACCAAATATGTTAGTTTACTTTTCTGATACGAACGTTACGTAAACGAAAAATTGTGTATGGTGCGCCTTGACAGTTTAATCGTAAATTAAGGTACGATAAATATTTGTATTAGGGTCAAGATTGGATGCGAAATACGAAAAAAGAAACATTTAATGAGAAAATTTAAGTATCTAGTTTGGTGGCTGCAATTTATAGACATTGGAGAAGGGTTAACATCAGATATATCCCTATTGGATACCTTATTATCTGAACATGAGAAGCGCCTTTAAATCTTCATCCGATATTAACCCATCATGACAAATTCTTCAATACCCTCGAATAAAAGTATGTCTGATCTTTACACAGGTACAAACCCGTAACCGTTGATTATTAAAAATTACCAAAATTCAGGCCTAAACTACGGTTATTATTTATTGATTTACACCATACTTCAATAATCGGACACGTACTGAGATGGAGAAAATATTTTTTATATATTTTTTTTTGTGATGTCTCTCAATTAGTCCCAAATTCTGCCGTTATTACCCCAGCATACCTTATTCATATTAAGAAAGTGCTACCATTTAAAAAGGCCCCACCCGGTTAATCAAGATGATTCGCTTCCTTCTGATAAAATAATTATATACCAAACTGGATCATACCTGTAAATAATAAAAATACACATTTAGAGGAGATTTAAAAGTACTACAATGTCAAAGACGGTAGACTGAGAGTAGCAGCAGAAGTTAAAGACCGCATCTCCGTATTCTTGGCTAGTTCCCCAGAGACCAGCATATATTCCCCTAGCTAGGGGACGTCAAGCTACAGTGGTCTTTAGATTACTTTACAGATATTGAGAGGATTTAAAGGTACTACAATGTCAAAGACATTTTCTGAGAGTAGCCGCAGAAGTGAACCACAGCAACTCTCAATTCTTGGCTAATGCCCCTGAGAACAGCCCATATTCCTCGTAGCTAGGGGACGTCAAGGTACAATAGCCTTTAGATTACTTTACACAGCTTGCACCCAGATGATTTAAAGGAACTACAATATCAGAGACATTTTCTAAAAGCAGCCGCAGAAGTTAAAGACCGCATATCTTGATTCTTGATTAGTTCGGCTGAGACCAGCCCATATTCCCCCTAGCTAGGGGGGTGTCAAGGTAAAGTAGCCTTTATATTATACAACTTTTATCGAAATGATTAAATGGTACGGCCGCTGCTTAATAAGACGTTGACACACTGTAAATACCATGAAATTAGTATTAAGTATGGATTGGGCATGAGTGGTGGGGGAACTGACAGAACGGGATAGTCTTAGGTATCGTTCAGTAGGAGTAGGAGAGAAAGTATTATTAATGCTTGTCCTTGTCACAGTTTCACATTTTTTTATTCCTCACCGTAAATTTAGTACGGTTTATGGTGGGTAACAAATAACCCGACCAAATTACGTAGGTTGTTTTTGGATGTTGTCAGTAATGTTAGAACGTGTTTTTTTTAAACCACGACGTTGGCAAGCAAGCATACGGCCCGCCTGATGGTAAACAGTCACCGCAGCCTATGGACGCCTGCAACTTCAGAGGTGTTACATGCGCGTTGCCGACCCTTTAAAAACCTGTAGACTCCTTTTATGAAGAACCCCATACTGTTGACCCAGCAAAGAAATTATCGAAAAATTAAAAACCGCAGGACCGCACCGTGTCTTGAGTTTTGGTTAGTGCAACCCCTCCCCAGAGACACTTCCCCTCGGCCCATCCCTTGTTAGAGGGGTGTAATGGTGCAGATTTGTATTACTTCGGACACTTCGGAAGTGGACTTTCTGTTTGTATTAGACTTTATGGACGTTGCCTTTCTTACTGACCGAGCGTTAGCAAAGGTCTCTGTTTCAGCTCTGGCAAAAATTTCCGGATGTTCTCTGCAGGTCGCATTAAAATTCTCTATCGATTCTCGTGAAATTTTGTGAAAAGATTCAATAGATAGATAAAATGGTTTTATTTTTTTATCATAGTTTTTTTTTTGTGTAATTTGACATTTAGAGACAGTATACATCTCTAATAAAGTATTTATTATTTCATCGATTCCACATTTGTAATTGTTTTTTTTTTTTTTTTAATTTTTATTGTTTGTAAAAATGGACATGTAAAAGTGCCCCTGTGGCCTATTTGCTGAATAAATGTTTGATATTTGATATTTGAAAATATCTCTGTTTTTAATTTTTTGGAAAATGTTCAAAATGGTGGTTAGGTTAGCTTATTAAGCACACGTATTTTGTCAGTCAAACCTGAAACTGAAACTGAGTCGTTCAAATGAAATTAAAAATGTTTGGATTCTAATTTTTCATGAGACTTTATTTAAAAAAAAACTAGGTCTGTGGTATTTGATTTTTTATCATTTCCTTGAAATTTAAAGAATCGCAATAAATATGCTCGCCGGTATAAATAGGTGCCCAGCAGCTTTAAATATAAAATTTTGTTTATAGGTCGGAACAGAAAAAATAAATAGGTATAATTCCGTACATTGCCAACAGGCTTCTTTACCCCAAATTATAACACCAACTTATTTCGCGAAACCCCACAAAGCAAACTTAATAATGCAGCTCGCAAATTGCTGTTCACACTAATTTGGCTTTTACGGCCCTGTTTATACGACAGTTGTAAAGTGTTCTGTAATTTCGCCGGCCGCAATAAGGCGTTGGTCGTTGCGCACTGGCCGGTTATTCCTGTTCCTTACCGAGCGTTTGTGTATCTGTGGAGCTGACGATATCCAGTTTATTAATTTATTTCGTACTTGTGACCCGCCCCGGCTTGGCACGGGTTACACAAAACTTTAACAAATTGTGCCAGAATCATTCTATTGATAGGTGAAAATCGCGTGAAAATCCGTTCAGTAGTTTTAGAGTTTATCGCGAACAGACAGACAGACGCGATGGGGGACTTTGTTTTTTGAAGGGTAGTGTGATAGTGATATGCACAGATACATCAAAACATTTAAAAGATGAGATTCAATTAATTACGTTATATTTCGCGGTTTGAAATCTAGTTTAAACCGTATAGTTATTTATTCATAACGTTTTTTTTTTTTTTCGGTCCGATAACGATATGAATGAACTCGCTGTTGACACTCCGTACCTCTAAAAGTCTACCTTAGTAGCACCTCAGCTCGGTGTTCGTGGTTGAGGTTGTCAAAAAATTTAATAAAATACGCTTAAATAACAATTAAATAATGTTTCGATAACGTTATATTACATAGTTGGTCGTGAAGACAACGGTAACAAAGAAAACGATATTTCAAGATCGAGGGGCCAATTTTTGAATTACGAGCGCTCGATTTCGCGTGGCGACCTTCGATATATCTCCACATTTAAAATCTACTACTAGAATTGAATACGAGTGGTCAATAACACTAGTTTCCCAATTTCTATTGCTTGTATTTCCAAAATATCAATTCGTCATTTTCCACCGATTTTCGAGTTACGAAATCAAGTGCTTAAAATTCAAAAATCGGCCCCTGGTTTGCGTTGGAATCGCCAGCGCGCCTCAAGCTTTTATAACACAACAACTACAAAGCAAATAACAAATGGTAGCAAAAACATATGAAACTAGTATACACTTAATGCGTTTTGTTACTAAATGGGTGCAGTCGCCTGGAAAATGGAACCCTTGAACAGTGGAAATGCACTTTGAGCTCGGTGTTGAGATAGCATTTTCGAAGTCTGGAATTTAACATTTTGCTAAGCTTTCTATGGCCTGACGCTAAAGGACATTTGACCTTTTACAATCTACCCGGCTACAAAAGAACTATTCAGTTCGAAATAGTTTAATCCTACGGTGGGATTCCCCCCAAAAACTTTTTCAGGTAAAGCCAAGATGAAACCATAAGGCTCGCTCTGTCAAAAAGTTATCAAGCTTCTAACTCTACAAGCCATAACTTCACAAACTCTATACCTTAGTCAAAATATGTGGCTTGGTCACATTGACTTAATGCGAAAAATTTATTCATTATTTTTTATTATAATAGTTCTTGTAGTAACGAAACTTAGGGCTTGTAGAGTTAGAAGCTTGGCTCTACAAGAGATTTGATAACTATTTGACAGTGCGAGCCTTATGGTTTCGTCTTGGCAACACTTAACATGAAAATGTTTTTAGTGGGATTTCACTCATCTTTGTGAATTGCTCATGACAATCTTCCATCCCCTAATTTAAAGACCAGCTCTTTACTAGTTTGAAATATGAACTAAATGTGTAAAGCATAACTCAAATACAGGTAATTGGTTAATGAAAGGCCACAGAGAAAATTAAGGTTGAAAACCTTAAGTTAAGGACCGGTTAAGGACCGACGATCTGTCAAAATCGCAGAAGTAAAGGTAAAGATATTTCATTATTCAAGTAGGCATATTACAATGCGCTTATGAACGTCAAATAAAGCTACGCCGACTCGAGAAGATTTAAATCCCCCCTCAATTGGAGGAGGGTATCCCAATATGGACCCCCAAACCCCAAGAAACCCAACCCAAGAAACGGCAAGTACTTGTACAATGGGCTGTGCTCTGAAGTCTCTGAAGAATGGTTTGACATGATGCTATCAGCCGCTTTCTGTCACAGCCTCACAGCACAGCCGTTGGCACTCGGCAGGGTGTTCGTCCTTACACAAAAGATTCATCAAATCTCAAATGATTTCACCAGGGGCCCATTTTTCGAATGGTATTAGGCTATTTGATAATTATAATACTAAGTAGGTACGTTTTGCGTTAAATGATTGTCCCTAACGTTCCTTCAAGTCTCTTTTGGTTGGAATTATTTTTTTTAAATATTGGAGATATATGTTTTTACCGTATTTTTATTATTTAAATGTAACATTCCTAGATAAATTAGTATGCTATACTTCCAAAAATTTTATACAAGCATTTTACGTGACAGCTACTTACTCCATATAAAATGAACTGTCATAGGGATGAGGACGAGGATCAATAGACGCGAGAGGTTCTTAAATAACATTATGTATTAGTTTATAGCTGTTCAAGAAATGGGAAATAAAAATATTATACCAAACTGTTAAGCACGCAGTTGTTTTATGCGATAAACGCAGCGTCAAACGCGATGAAATTGCCGCACACCCATTTTAAATCAGATAATCTAATGACCTTATATTGTTTTACGCGGTAAATTTGCCGCACACCCATTTTAAATCATATAATGTAATGACCTTATATTGTTTTACGCGGTAAATAAACGCGATGAATTTGCCGCACACCCATTTTGAATCAGATAATCTTATGACCGTATATTGTTTTACGCGGTAAATTTGCCGCACACCCATTTAAAATCAGATAATCTAATGACCTCATATTGTTTTACGCGGTGAATAAACGCGATGAATTTGCAGCACACCAATTTTAAATCAGATAATCTAATGACCTTATGTTGTTTTAAGCGGTAAATAAACGCGATGGATTTGCCACACACCCATTTTAAATCAGATAATCTAATGACCTTATGTTGTTTTAAGCGGTAAATAAACGCGATGAATTTGCCGCACACCCATTTTAAATCAGATAATCTAATGATCATATATTGTTTTACACGATAAACGCAGAGGTGAGCGCATTGTCATTTTCCCTACATTCCGTGATCGCATGCGTTCAACGCTGCGACTATCGCATAAGTATTATTAAAAACAGTAGACCCGTCTTGAAACCCAGCTTATATTTGTCCTACTTATTTCGGACTCTGTTTTATAATAAACTTAGACTAGGTAACTTCATTGTAAACAAATACAAAACGCTACGAGCGGCATCTGCGAGAGAAATGTTTTTCGAAATCATTTTACATTTTAAAAGAGAAATATTAAAGACAGAATTTTTTTTCATAAGCTCGCTTGTCACTATGACTAACTGAAATTTGTACTTTAAAATTATGTGCGTAAGATTGATATTACCTATTTAATTAGGTTTCAATTGTAAGATTTGGTACACGGTCACATGCGCCATGGATTTTCTTGTATTATACGTCATTTGTTTAGACCGTAATTAAGGTTCTTGCACAGTTATTCACCCGACGTTGAAACTCGCAACGGAAGCAACTTGGCTTTGCCAAATTGTAAGCGTGATGTATCTTATTATTGAAATGTTGTTTATGCCTATTTTAATTAGAGTTATTATATACTAATATACATAGCGTTTATTTTAATTTACAAGTAAGACTGCCTTTTGTATTCAGAAATCGTACTGATTGTCTGCATGGGGTAGTTTATGTCACGTGTGATTTGCTTTCGCAGCCCTCATCTACTAGAGCAGCGGTGGCAGCATGCTTCTATTTTTATCACTTGTCACTACGCCCGTCACTTTCGCGCTTACATATTTGTTAGAACGTGACAGGCATGGTGACAAATGATAAAGAGCCGACCATCCTAGCC
Organism: Cydia pomonella; assembly: GCF_033807575.1. Classification (NCBI taxonomy): domain Eukaryota; kingdom Metazoa; phylum Arthropoda; class Insecta; order Lepidoptera; family Tortricidae; genus Cydia; species Cydia pomonella. The sequence goes on from NC_084708.1 coordinate 3,948,706, forward strand.
CTACTGGACTGGATTCAGTAAACCGTGGCTCTTTTGAAGTATGACGCGGCTCTTCAAGCTACACAAAATAAACCTAAATGTTCTTAGACCACTGAAAACAACAGCGGCTCTCTGACACTTAATTGGTGATTTCTACTTCTACTGGCTCTTCATTCATTTATTGGCGACCGGTCTGGCATAGTGGATAGTGACCCTGCCTATGAAGCCGATGGGTCTGGGTCCGAATCCCGGTAAGGGTATTTATGTGTGTGATGAACACAGACACTCGTTACTGAGTTTTAGGTGTTTTCTATGTATATATGTATGTATTATCTCTATACTTATGTATATATTGTCACCTACTCGTAGTACCCATAGTATAAGCTTTGCTTAGCATGAAAGATTCTCCCCAAATATTTACTTATTTTATTTTATCTTAAGTTTGCCGCCCCGTACTAGGCATGCCGAATGGCATCACGTGAGCGTCGTCCTTTATAATGGTTGGTACGAAGGTATGTTTTAGTTTCAGTTTAATCCCTCGAGGGCGTCTGTTACCGCTAGATACCGTTAATACCGCGGTATTGCTTTATAATCTTTTTATGAAGAGAAATACTCATTTAAATATACTGGGTATTGAAATGTTCCGAGGAATCGTTGTGGAAAATATACCGAGTAATTATTTTTGACACACTCGGTAGTAACGTAGAACTAATTGAAGTGCCTTTAGGCTCATAACCTTAGATATTACACACACACGCGTGCTTTTTGCCATGTCTGTCTGACTGTCCGTCCGCGGCTTTGCTCCCTGATAGTTGGTGCTAGAAAGCTGAAATTTGAAATTTGGCATGGATACATAAATCATGCATGGCGACAGAACGGTTAAATAAAAAAAAATTATGGTTACCGGTAAAACGGTTTAACCCAACAGTGTGGGCTATCGTTGGATAGGTTTTTCATTTTTTTGATAATATGGACAAATATCATACATTATCGCATTTGTGCGGTAATGTATGATAATCCGATCGAGTTAAGATGGTAACTAATTGATAATCATATGTATGGCATGGAGACGGAGCTTTCTTAAATTGGTCCCTGAAAATATAGATTTTTCATTTCAAAAACTCGACTACGCCTCGTTTTGTGATTTCGGCCCTTAAATTTTAAGAACCCCTATTATGTACCTGTTGCATAAAATACTATTAATGCATTGGTAAGGTAACACAGTTTAGAATAAATAAAAATAATTTTTTTTATTGCATCTTTACCTGTCTCTCTGTACAATAAAGTGTTTACATACATACATACATATAATTTATGTACCTATTACTTTATTTAACTATGTATATAAAATGCTTTTAATGTTAGTAATAGCGGTTTCCTGTTAATATGATAAATTGTATTAACTCAGTAACAGTTATTTAATTAAATAGCTATCTTGTTTCTATTATTCTCGTTCTTATTTTTATTACGGAAACAATGGTATAAAACAACTGTTGCCCGCCTCTTGCAAAATAACAAATAATTAAACAGTCTAGATTAGGGTTACCAAATCCGATTCCAAAAACTCGGGACTCGGAGTTAAAATTCGGGACAAATAATAATTATATTGTATTCACTTGGAATCAATACATGTTTTTACAACTTAAAAATATCCTTTATACTCGTACACCGTGTTGTTATTGATTCCGTTAACTTCGGGGTATGAGTAAGTACGTTGAAGGAAACTAAATGGCATAGTAAATTTAAAAAAAAAAGTTTTTTTTTAATATACATTTTTTAGATTTTTATTTTTATAAAAAGTCATTAAATGTGGCATATAGCGTTGTTGTTACATTTAACTACCACCAAACAATTGAACAATGTAACATATCAATGTCATTTCGAACATCGATCTTCCGAGATAGTATACTTACGTTTAGTAGCAAATGTATGAACTCGTACTTAACACAACTAAATATGTAAACAGGCCCTAAGGCAAGTGTACACACTCGTATGGGACCTTATCAGATAAAAATAGAATATCGATTATCTCCGAAATAGCGCTAATTAGAATACCGGTGTCTTTGGGAAAGTTGCTTAATTTAAGCTCAGGAATGCACCCTTGAAATTAACGGAAATAAAAAATAACACGGTGTATACATAACCGTAAAAATCCATTAACCCGCATGTCATATCAATGTGGTTCAGTGAAGGGGACGGACTGAAAATCAGCGCTGCGCAGTCAATTTGTAATGAAATGGCTGACGCAGTATATACTGAGCCCGTTCCTTTTGCCACGCATGCCAATTTTTTTTTAAGTTAAACTTTGTACTTTGTGACCTATCTGTATTTTATTTATTGTGTGGCAATAAATGGTTTCTTATTCTTATACTTATAACTATAGTACCTAATACCTATATTTCTATTTTTCTCAAATGGTTGAGGGATTGGGAGTCTAGAAATGAATATACAATACAACTAGGTATCCCTGAGGCCTCATTTAACAATTTGATAAGGTATTTTGTTTGGATACGACCTGGACGATCGCCTTGGTGATTGGTGCGCATCTCACGCAGGATTTCATTGCATTACCATTCAGACCATGCAGCGTCATCGAACTTCAAACTCATGTAAAAACAAGATCAAAGAACTTGTTAAATCAGAATCGACCTTTCTATAATCTTTTATTGCGATACTTTACCTAATACTAGAAAAATCTGAAGTAGTGGCTAAAAATCGAGACATCCCGAAAAATTTGGGACGTCTGGTCATCCTAGTCTAGATGCACAACAGCTGCGAAAATGCATATTTCATAGCCTCTGCTTTAACCAGGATTACCGACTCAACGGTTACAAGCATTGCTGTAGAAAATTATACAGTTTTTTTTGTGCCCAAGTTGAAAGTTCATTTGGCAGACTTAATAGACTTTGTAGCTAATCGTGACAGTTTTTGCTATAAGACTTGTCAGTTTGGTGAAAAAAATGCATTATCCTAAATAACGTAGAACACATTGTTAACATTCCCAAAAAAACATTATGAGTAACAGTCAATCGATCTTCGTAACCACAAAGTTCTCAGAAATACATTTTCCCCAAATAATATTCCCGTAAATGGCGGACCGTCGAGTCGTACCATGGTGCACAACACAAATAACTAACCGCTGAACAGCCTTATTATAAGTAAATAAGGTCTACTCATGATCAAGTGTGTTATAGTGTTTTTCAAACTCGATGGGCATGCTGACACATGTTATTAAGCGATTATACTGTAACAAACATTTTGGTTACTGTTTACACAAAAATTGGGACTTGCGAACTATGTGTTATATGTTACAAAACCGTGTTTGGCTATCAGTGTTCAGGTATTTATTATACACTACAAAATAGTTTTGTAAATTTATGCAAAGTTTATTTTCTTATAACCGTAGTTTAGTTATTTAGTAAAGTTACAAAACCAGTTCGGCTATTTATTTTTTTCAGTGTTGAAGATTTGAAGATCTTATCGGTATGAAAATAACGCGGGTGACAGTTCATTCCACAGTTTAGCCGTGCGAGGCAGGAAGTTTCTGGAGAAACGCGCAGTTGAGAACTGACAAGAGCGCCAAACATCTAAGTGGTGAAGAATTTCCAATGTTGTCACGAGTAAAAGAGCTCTTTCGAAGACTGATACCAACAGGCTTTGTAAGTAAATATCACCTCCAATTTCCAAAGTTAACAGACTCGAAAGCCCTGTATCAGAGCCCAGACTTTTAAATAAGTTACAGAAACATCGTTCAGAACACAGCTTGCTATCTTGCGCTTCTTTAATCTAAAATCTAAACGGTCTAGGAATATCGATATGCTTTCAATAATTTATAACTGGAATGATCTAACTCCAATTTATTTAACAAGCGATTACACGCCTAAATACTGCAAGATTACGAACTAAATTGGTGCGAACATCTACGTGGCTTTCAGGCATTTTTGGTTTTGCGTTGCAAAAGTTTCGCTACGGCCACTTAAAAGTTCGCCGACGCGGTGTACCGGTATTTTGTCGAAGTACAGTCAGCATCTAAAGTAACAGAAGTCTAAAGTATCGGACTATGTATGCATCAAGAGTATTTTCTGTTCTCCGTGAATAGTTATGGGTAAATAAAGTTACCGCTTTCCGGCTCCGCCGAACATATATATGCAAACCTCGGGCAGTAAATAAGAAAGCCTCAGATCACATGTTTGTCGGCCTCGCCTTCGCCTCGGCGGACAATTACGTGTGATCTGAGATATTTCTTACTTTACTTCCCTAGGTATGTTAATATGAATATTAAGAAGTAAATATTCCAGAATTATTTAAATACTGAATTTTATTCACCCGTAATTATTTTAAAGTTGAAAACCCGCGAGTTTTCCATCAAGCCTTCCAAACCAGGTCGCATCAGTAATATCGTAAATACAGCAGCGCGATTAACACACACAAGTAAGTGGGGCGTAGATTCCGCTGCTTGACGCCACCAGAGCTGCAAGGGGGCGTGGATTCCGCCGCTTAACGCACTAGCAGCGATTGTACGGGGGATACTTTACACACTACGTGGATTTGAATAATAGTAGACAATTTTTAGTAGAATAATGTAAAAGTATGCATTTAGTAAATGTGAGCAAGTTTATAACAAAAGATTGGAACTTTAGGACGTATACTAGACAATTACCAAACCGTTTTAGAAGTAGGTAAATGTTTTATGATTGACGACGAGAATAAGGTAAATGTTTCGAAATTATTGACGACTTTCCATATGACAGTCGCTCTCAACTGAATAACGGATATGAAATTGACTCAAAGCTGACCCTAGCGAATTCATACATTACATATAGGTAAGTCTAAGTAAGTAAACGTTTCTAAAAATTCCAGTTACTGTCCTCTTAGATTTTGCACGAGGCATTGGCATTTACCAAATCTTATAAAGGCCCGGTAACGTTTAAAATTGTATACTTTTATCAGTGTGAATAGGTTCATATGTGGCTTTCTAATATGAACATGAATCATAAGGGCCTTCTCTGATAGACAAATTTGCAAATTCATATAAAAAATAAAGATAACGTTAGGCCATATGCGGCCCAAGTACAATACTCGCAGTTTGCTTCAACTCTATGAAATAGCGATATACACTGCGAAAGTTAACTTAATATCTAATCGATATAAAGCCTGACCAGAGTGACCAGTAATATATGATCACGCGCCATATTGCGGAATTTCGTTGGAATTAAATTTTTCATACTAAACTGAACTGTCAGCCTATACATGAAAAGAACAGCGCCCTCTTGACACTGATCATATATTTCTGGTCGGGTTTTAAAATGTATAGGGTTTGCATGCGACCCCCAGTATCAAATACAGCCGCTTCCGCTCCGTAGTGCAGCGGTCAGGTCGACGGCCGCGCGGCGCCGCCCCATCGATTCACACGCAACCTTCAGCCCACACAACTGAGCAACCCTACTACTCGCAGGTTCCAAGATATTTTCCGCGTTTCTATAATTCTCGACGCAGGGAATAGGCATACATTACTTACGGCCCGCATCGAACTTTAAGATACGTAAAAATTAGGTATAAATACGATATGTCCGATATCGTATCTAGACCTAATATTTGACGTATTTTAAAGTACGAATCGAACCGTAATTCTTATGTATCCGTTATTGACTTGGCATGATAATTAAGTGTGGTCGGACTTTAGAGCATACAACATCTGGAGTAGCCTTTATGTGTCGGTATTTTCAGTCAAAAATGTCTGGCAAATTTTGCGGGGAGATCACATGCAAAGAAGATCTATGTCGACATACGAATTTGCAAACTAATTACACGACGAAATGACGAATTTACAAACTCTCATTCTGACGCACACAAACACATCACACATTGAAATTTCTTTATACGATTTTTTGCACATGCAAGGGTTTTCACAGAGTAAATTACTGTACGAGTATGGTAAGGTCGGTCTCTAGCTGCGAAAGTTTTGTAATGTAAATACATATTGCATTTCTTTGCTTCATACAAAACAGCTTCATGCAGCCAAGCCAACCAGTCCCTAGCTGAATTTATTAAACTCTTACCAACTGCCTCGAGTAAAATGTAGACCTATAGTGACAAGTACGGTGTTAAAAATAGACTAGACGATAGTATGTCGCGACGCGTCGACTCACTGGAGCGGCAATAATGAATGCAGCTCCATATTGGAACGCGCTTTCAACCTCGCTACGTAGGTATATTCGAGCAAAGAAGGTTAGGAGCGGATTGAAAACGTGTTAAGCGAGAGTGGGACTAGGCAAAATGGAAGCTTCAGATTATAAATAAAATTGATAAGAAAAAATGTCGAATAATTTTTCTCGCGGGACTCGTCAATAGACATACCGTGGTTGTCAACAGACATACCGTGATTCGCGCCAACGATATTTATTTTATTAAGTTTGTTAATAAGCAGTGATCGGATTTTATGGTGGACCACGGCGGGATATCGAAAAGAAATATCCGAATAGTGTATTTTACTAACAATTACTAATAGTAGACGCAAACCAAACTGACGACTAGGATTATATCTGTGTCTCTCTCACCAGTCTCATCCTACTTTCGAGTCAGTCTGGTTTGCGTGAACTATACCTAGTTAAATGTTATTGAAATATATTTGATGTAATGAGATTAGATGACTCGTCCGATGCTCCGATGGCTCGGGTACGTAGTCAGGATGGGGGAAGACCGTGGAACCTGGAGCGTACTTTGCAGTTCCAAATGGCCGAAGACCGTCTGGATGCCGGGACCGGGAAATCCGATCACAGTTAATAAGGGTTGAGGAATTGTTTAGTAATAAATATTAAGGGAGTTTTAGTTAGGCCGATTCTAAACATACTAAGTAGACTCTGTTCGGAAAGCGAAGAGTCATAAAATGTATTGGTTCTCTTATAGGTAGGTATATCTATATCACTAATCTTCTCTTTCCGTATAGACTCTATCAATCTAATATTTAGGTTAAAAAAACATAGGCTAAATGGGTATGTTTTGTGATTTTTGTCCCATTTCAGTAGGTATCTCGTCAAATAACACGACACGTCTCACCTCAGTGGAGTGGTAATAATGAATGCCGCTCCAAATTGAAACACTTAAATATGGAGGTGCATTCATTATTACCACTCCACTGAGGTGAGACGTGTCGCGTCGTGACAGAGAAGTGTCGAGTCTATTTTTAACACCATGCATGTCGGTCTCATTTCTAGGTAGCTTCTGCTGTCAATTGTAATCGTCAAAGGCGATGATGGTAAGTAAGTAAGTAAATATTCTTTATTGCACCACAAAGAAACAAATTTAAAAACGATTTACGATGTAAAGAAAGGTAGCAACAGGCGGTCTTATCGCTGTAAGCGATCTCTTCCAGACAACCTTAGGGTAGCAGGATATAAAGAACAGTAAGTTTTTAGAACAGGTAGTGCACGAATTAATTAGAGGAATAGGAAAATTACACATACATTAAGCAGACAGTACATACAGTACATTTACAATTTAAATAAACATATAAATATAACAATACATACCTATACAAAAATATATAAATATTAGATACATATCTAAATATACATACATACATAATATAACACAGCGGCACATTAAGCCAACAAACTGTCTTCAGTTTGGCGGAATATAATTATGTAAAAACCATTTAAGTATTTTTGTGATAAATAAATTAAAAAAAAAGAAAGAGACAAGTAACGATTTTTCAGTAGGATATAAATTTATTATGAGATATTCATACCTATTGTTGCATATTCGTATGACAGAGGCAGATAACGAGGCACTTAGATGGTTGGCAGTCCTCAACTTAGCGCTTCTCCAGAAACTCGCCCGCGGTATTTCCGGAGCGATACGATCATCAAAGCTTCATGAAAACAGCGTAGTTAGTAGATACTCCTATATTAAATAGTAGGTTGGCAAATCAGGTTTTAGGTTACTGTTCGTTCATATCATTCAGCAGTAAAAATCAACTCTGGATTGTGAATTTTTTAACGATTTCTAATCATTTGTTAGACCAAGTAGTGAAAATGTTATAGTATGTTATATATTTATGGCGTTATTCATAAACGCCTACTAAATTTAACAAGCCGATGGTAATCGTTTGTCCCTTTCTGTCATATTAATAAGTTGGACTTTTAGACCAAAAACCGCTCTACTAAAAGGCCGGCAACGAACTTGTAACCCCTCTGGTGTTGCAGGTGTCCATGGGCGACGGTAATTGCTCACCATCAGGTCTTGTCTGCTTGTTCGCCTCCTATATCATACAAAAAAATTATCGATGTTCGACGTAAGCCCTCAGTGAAGCGGCATTAATTTTTTGCGTCATCGTCGGCTCAGCCCGCGTAGCCAACGTGCATATCGTTCACGCTCCGTGGCGAACGAAACGCAACTGTCACAGTCGCACTAATATGGAAGAGTGATAGAGAGAGGTGACGATGAGGTTAACGATTGTAACGTTGGCTACGCGGCCAGCTTATTAGTATACCTACCTATCTATCTCCTGACTGTAAAAGAAACCGTTTAGTTTACATACTCCTCTCCCCTTCTACACGCGGTTGTTATCGCACTTCAGCAAACACCAATTCTAATTTCAATATAATGCGACATGAATTTCAAGCACCAAACGTCGTAAGCGCCCTGATTTTAAACCTAAGACGCATCCTTTTCATCCTAAGAAGGTCGGAAATAAGTTGATAATGTGACATAGAAATTTAAACAAAATTGAATCTTATGCAAATCACTCTAAATACAAATTCCTTTGAGCTTTTATGTGAGTCGACCACGTATAAAGGTAACGCACGAGTTAATGAAAAGGTTCGTTTGTATCAATGACGGCAAACTTGTTATGATTTTACACCTTACTTCTTTGAGATAAGGTTTGTTTTCAGAGTTATGAGTACATAAGGCTTAGCGAGACGTGATGAATCCTCGTGTGGTCGACGGTGACAAATTATACGTACAAGGTGACTTGGAAATAAACTAAGTCTTAAAACGCATTTATTCCTACTTAACCATACCACATATGTAGATACTTACTTATTTTATTTTATAAGCGGTTAGGTTAGCAACTAATTGACTAATTAATGTAATATCGAAAACAACGAAAAATAATCTACCCAGTGAGAATCGAACTCATTAAGTAAGTACGCCTTGCTTTGCTTCAAGCTTCAACCTCTCCAATATTTCCAATGAAATATTCTTTGAAATCTATCAAATAAGTCGTGCAAAACTAAATTGGTCCTTTTTGGTGGTGTGTATTCATAAAAGATAATCACAGATAAAGAACCGAATTGCTATCACATGACTAACATATTTCACCCCACGCAAACAATATGAACTATGACGTCACTATACTAGCCATTCACTCGTTGAGTCATTGAAGAGGGCTTCAGCAATCGATACACATTCACTGCTAACGTTTTCGTAGCGCTACGCTCGTGGCCGATCCCAGCTTTTTCCCGCATTGTGGAGGAAAGCGACTGAACAGAGAACGCGCCGAGCGGGTTTTTAAATTATACCTCTTGCGTCGACTGATGGTCCTTATGACAGTTAATTTTTTAAATGGAGTAGATGTGACGTGAAATTTTTATAGTAATTTTTGGTAACCATCATTCGATGCGAGAGGTTTCCAAGAGGTATAGGCCAAAACACTTATTGGTAATTTTTTAGGGTTCCGTAGCCAAAATGGCAGAAAAACTTCTTGTCCATATGTCGAATGTTACAGCCATTTTGCTCAAAAACTATAGGGCGATTTCAGACTAGTGTTTTATATGCGCTTATAAACTCGTTTTTGGAAGCCCGTGTAGTTGCGTTGCGTAGGTACAGATCAAATGCAGCGAAACGTAACGCGCGTGTGAGCGCGAAATGCCGAAACTTCTTTATACGCGCAGAAAAACGCCCTTAAACTATATTTTAATTAAACTTCGAACATTGTGTATATTTTGAGATTTTTGAGCCGCTTAATTTATAAGTAAATACTTTCCACGAATATTATTTTGAAGATGATCGATTGAGTCATTATAGTTATTTACCAAAAAACTTCTGATTTTATTAAAAGAAAGTACGCTTTTTAATTGTATGGCTATTTCATATTGTACGAAGGTATGAAATCCTCCATTATTTGTATCTTGACACGCACTTGGCCGGTTTTATTATATTCACAACTTCCACGATTTTCACACATTATTAATATTATTATTCACTGAAAAGGAACTTAATCACGTATAAACAGGTATTATATTATCACTGACGTTTCTAAGACGACATTTTGCATCGTCTTTTTAAAAGACATGTCAACATTTCAGAATTTTCTGACGAAAAAAATGAGTGAAAAGAATCACATTAAAAACTCGCTAATTATGAGTGCTTGGTAAAATTGCATTTTATCGCAAATACTGAAATGCTGGAAAAGCTAACAGGGTATCATTATTTAAACATCATTCACGTCTTTATTTCCACCTGAACGAACCCCACGAATAATTATTTACAAACATTTCGCTACAGAATAACGAGTTAATATAATACGGGAACTGCAAATATTCCGAGGATCATTTCATTACAACGACAAAGTTATCCGAACAACGCAGGGTGGCGCTGACGTATATGAAAACAAAGGAATTTGGTATGAAGAAACATTAGTTCCTTCTTTTACCGCACCAACAAGATGGTAGAATAACGACAAAGTTATTCGAAAACCGCGCGGTGGCGCTGTCGGATATGAAACGCAAGAATTTTGTATGAAGAATGTTAGTTCCTTTTTTCGCCGCAGGAACAGGATAGCTGGTTGCGGATTGAGGGTCAATGAACCAGACGCGGAGAAAGTCTCGAAACGGACATAAATTACAATCATACACGTTCGCTTTCCTCGAATTAATGTTGCAAGTTTTAAATAAATAAAGTCACGTCTTGTTAGGATTAGAATTTTGTTTATAATGATGATGTATAACTGAGAATTTGAAATAAAAGCTTATTATTTCCAGGACACGAAATGGAATTTAAAAAAATACTAGTTTTGGTCACCTTATAAGACCTAGGTTTAGCCACATATGTATGTAAAACAAGTATCTATCGGTTACAATAGAAAATAAGAACACTTACCTTTAATTAGAGCTGGAGTTTTTTGCTTAAAACATCAGGATTGACACAATCTGAAACAAGGACAAGATTTTATTATTTCAAGTTTAAATAATTATAAACTTTTGAGAGAAATGGCTGTGACATATGGATAGATGGCATGACGACACTATAAAATGTTCCGTATTTGCCATTTTGGCTTCGGAACCCTATTAAACTCTGTATAGAAACACAAAAATAAAGCCTGACCAGTAATATATGATCACGCGCCATATTGCGGAATTTCATTGGAACTAAATTTTTCATACTGAACTGAACTGTCACCCCGTACATGAGAATGACAGCGCCCTCTTGACAATGATCATATATTTCTGGTCGGGCTTTAAATTACTACTTAAATGACAACTTTTAGGGTCGGTACAGACGGACTGCAACTTGTATGGGAACTGCACGTCGACGTTGCAGTTGGAGTGCAGTCGGCATGCAGTTCCCATACAAGTTGCACTCGAGTTGCAGTCCGTCTGTACCGGCCCTTAGGATACACGGTTATATTTTCGGTTATTTTAAAAGGAAGCCAATTACTAGAATTAAAATTTAGTCGACCCTCCTGTATTTAAAAAGATTCACCCTTCCATAGATTCAAAACTAGAGGCAAGCCTAATTCAGTAAAGCTTGCAATGCATGCTCCCCACAATTCCGCCAACAACGCGGGCGGAATTTAAAACACGAATGTCAAGGGGGATCTCCAGCGGTTCTACTTTGTAATTTCAAATTTAGAAAGAATTTCCGATGTCTTGAACAGACACGTTGCCCGAGTTTTAAGGCCTCTGGGTTACTTAGTTTAGCATGTTTTTTAACTTTTTTATATTCGTTTACTTAATTATAATAAGGGTAAGACTGCTGGCCTGATTCGGACTTTAAGATACGTCACGTATTAGATCCAGATACGATGTGGATTGGATAAGTCAAAGGTGACGTTATTGTTTGAAGAAATGTCACTTTTGACACTG